>NC_137109.1:36980307-37241019 GCF_949357685.1 Gobio gobio
TTTGATAGATACTGATCACTGCAGACCGAGAACACCCCACAAGAGCTGCAATTTTGGAGATGCTCTGACCCAGTTGCTGTGATGAAGAGATAATCAGTGTTATTCATTATGTTATGCCTGATCGGTGTATAATTAGATTATATGCAGTAGAAGGTGTCAAAATTAACCTCAAACCAAAAAGAGAAAGTGACCGCTTGTGATCTCCAAATATTACATCTATACTCAAAATTGTGCTGTACAATTGTTGTGGTTTGCGAAAATGTTTGCAAGAAAAGGTTACAGGAAGTCTGTGATGTCACAAAAGGAACGAGACAGAGGTGTACAGATATAATCTTGCAGTAGTTTATCAAAGCAAGTCAATCACTCAAAGACTGCGGAGAAGATGATGATTATTTGGATTTCTGTCATGCTTCTAAGTGAGATGTGTAAGTGTGTATCTAAATGCATGTAATAATTGTCAATGATTTTCTTTAATAGACAATGATAAATCACATCCAGTGTTGCAGATAATTACTTAAATGGTATTTTATCCCTGCGCAGAACTTTTCTACATCCTTTTGTCCTTGGCAAAAAGTGTATTACCTTAAACAATTTTTTTTCACCGTTTATGAGAATTAATTTGCCAGCTCATAAATTTATTACATACATGTTTAAGCCTTTTGGGGCTTTATAAACTTAAAAATACTTTCAAATTTAAGATGGAATACATGTTTTAAAGTACTTACAATGACTTAACATGGTTTTCTGAAGTATGAGATTATTATGTATTGCTTTCTCATATATATGGATTAACATCATTTTCCCCCTATAGACTCAACACATTCCGAGGTTGTTTCTCAACCGGATCCAGTAATGATGGTCTCTATTGGGGAAAATGTTACTCTGCGTTGCTTTTCTCTGAAAGATCACAGTGATCCAATTTCTTGGTACAAGCAAACTGCTGGACACCAACCACAGGCAGTTGCAATGGTGCAGAAATTAGTTAAAGTTCCTCATTTTTTCAACAATTTTGAATCCTCACGTTTTAGCATTGAGACGGACTCAAGAAAATGCCATTTAACGATTTCAAATGTCACTTCATCTGATGAAGCAATGTATTACTGTGGCTGGAGAAAGTATGAAACTATTTTTGCTGGAGGCACATATTTGGCTTTAAAAGGTTTGTGTTTTTATCCTTGAGTAAATTTATAGAAGATTCAAATGTGATGTAGTCAATTTTTTTTTTTTTTCCAGTATAAAGAACCTTTGTGCATTTGTAAGGTTTCATTGATGTTAAAGGTTCATCATGGAACCATCAATGCCAATAACGAACTTTTATTTGAAAGATTATTTGCAATATTATATTCTAAATTATTTTATATTAGAAAATCATTCGAAAAAATTAGACCTTTGTTTTAACATGTGACTTTGTAGACTTCAGATATAGTCCTCTGCATAAAATGTCTCCATGTCTATTTAGGGTCACAAAACAACCAATATAAATCCAACGTGTCTGTTCTTCAGCATCCCGTATCAGAGCCGGTCCAGTCTGGAGACACAGTGACCCTGCTGTGCTCTGTGCTGTCTGAATACAACTCCGCAGATATCAGAATGTTCTGGTTCAAATCTGAATCAGGGAAATCAGAAATCCTCTACACTCAGAATCAGAGTAAGACTTGTGAGACTGACTCTGCACCGAGCTGCACATTCAGCCTGTCCAAGAACATAGTCAGCCAAATGGACACTGGCACTTATTACTGTGCTGTAGTCACTTGTGGAAAAATTCTGTTTGGGAATGGGACAAACATTAATATGGGTAAGTGCCAAATTATTTTCTTTTTCAGGTATTTTAATATTATATAGGGAATAAATGGTTTAGTTGCTAGTAGAGTTATTTCTGCACATGCTCTTTGATGAAAACATCTTTGTTGTATGAAAAAGACAAAAAAGAAAGTTCACAAAATATGGGGAATGTCTGTGTATACCAAAGAGCATACATTATATTTAAATGCATGTAATATTATATTCATGTTAGTATTTTAAATATCTAATATAAACGATAAATGCACATTTAATGTACATCTCCACATCACATACTACACAATGTGTTTTGTTTTACGGTCCTACAGTAAAGCCAGTGGATCCTCTGGTGATGATCTTGGGTGTGTTACTGGGTGTTTGTGTGGTTGTGATCACTGCACAAGCTATTTTAAGTTATAAAAAGGAAAGATATTACCGAAACAAAGGTGAGCATTTTGATTTCATTTGTCACTTAAAAAAATGACACACTTGTAGGAAGGGTTTTTCCCTGATCTGACCTATTCAAATCTTTATTTGGATATTACCAAATGGCACAAAGTTTTTTTTAGTTTCCTGACAAAAGTTATTTTACACCATCCCATTATAACATATGATTTTTATTTTTGTCTTTCAACCAGAAAAAGGGCTAAACGACACTGAAAAAGAACACCCCACTAGTCAGGTCTGCATCATAAATTAATTTTGATTCATTGTTTAATGAATTTAATAGATAAAATGGTAACAATAAAAAAAAATTCAGGTCTCCAATTGAAAATGTTCTAGTGACCGATCAAATCTACATTTTTCAGTTGGCCAAATTGAATTTCTGTGAATTGATGCAATTTAATTCAATTAAAATTCAAGAAATTCAATTTGGCCAACTGAAAATTTTAGATGTGATCGGTCACTAGAAAATCTTTTCAATTTTTTTTACAGTGTAGTTAATGCATTAAAAATGAGCATTGACTGACATTATAAACGAGCTATACATTTGTTACAGTATTTATTCATATTTGTTAAAGTTAGTTGATAAAAGGACAACTGTTCATTGTTAGGTTATTGTTAGCTCAGGTCTATTGAATAATATTAACAGATTCAATTTTTGATACATTTTTTAGTTAATGTTGAAGTTAATATGAACTAAGATTAATAAATGATTTATAAGTATGTTTATAGTTAGTTCATGTTAACTAATATTACTAATGTTAACAAATGGTACCTTATTGTTAAGTGTTACAGATAATTTATGCAATTATTTAATACTATATTTTTAATGATTTTTATACTGTACAAACTGTAATTTCTATCCCCCTACACTAAACCTACCATCACAGAAAACATTCTGCATTTTTTGCACTTTCAAAAAACATTACTTAGTATGATTTATAGGCTGTTTTCCTCATGGGGGACAAAAAATGTCACCACATGGACAAGGATTTTGTATTTTGCCATCTTTGTGGGGACATTTTGTCCCCATAACGTAGGGTTTACCTGAACCACACACACACACGTTTGGTTCTCTATCTATGTGGGGACTCTCTATAGACGTGGTTTTTACTGTACGAGTCCCCATGAGTCAATGTGTATTCATGTTGAAGTCCCCACCAGGATAGAAAACATGTACACACAACAATGCAATTTTGCAATTATTGCAAATAAATCTGAAATTGCTAATTATTTAAAAGAGATTTAATTTTCTTATGTGTTATACTTTGTGTCTTTCTTTCTGCATATGTGACTCTCATAGGACCATGATGCAGTGGAATTGAGTTATGCTTCATTGCATTTTAAAGAGGGAAAAAACAGAAGAGTTCGAAGGAAGGAGGAAACACCTCAAGACAGCGTGTACAACCAAATCTATATCCCAACTGACTATAGTTGAGTACAACAATATGTAGAATCTATTAGACAGACAATTTAACTTGTGCTTCACTTGCTGCATGTAATTTTGTAAAAGTTTGTACACACAACATATTTAAATTCACATAGTTGTGATCATTAGGGCCCAAGCACCATCGGTGCGAGGACCCTATTGGAATTGCTCTGTTTATTAAAACTTTATATTTTGTATTTCCTCCCCCAAAATCCATATTGCAATCTTTTTAAATGGGACATATAACTATAATGAATCAAGTCAGGTCATGTTACCTTTATTTATAAAGCACTTTATACAATACAGATCGTTTCAAAGCAGCTTTACAGAGATAATAGGAAAATTATGAATTTCAGCTGTTGCAGCTGAAGTCACTTCAGTGTTGAAACAAATTTGACGAGTAGATTCTAGATTTGTTGAATTGTAGATTCTACTGAACAAGCATACACAGTACCATACAGTGAGGGAAAATGTCATATTAAAATTTTTTTTCCTCGATTATTTTTTTGTTGACCAGGATGTTTCCTTTGAGAATGATCGTCCTTTTTTGGGCATCACTGTCCCCTCAGGCTGTGATCTTGATTAGCATCAAAAACTGGATGTATGACTCTGTAAAAAAAAAGAAAAGAAAAGTTAGTGCAAAGGAATTACTGTTTTATTGGCCACATTTTCAAATCTGTTCAAATGAAAGCTCTCAGTTTGGTGTGGTTTTACAGTGATTCAAAAAAATAAAGTATAGCCTACTTAAGCAGCAGTGTTTGTGATGTTATTGACAGTTTCAAATGACTAACTTTTCTGAAACATTTGTTTATAGCAATTAAAGCCACAATATGTAATTTAAATAGTACTGTTAAATTGATTATTTGCGATTAATCGCATCCGAAATAAAGTTTTGTGTTTACATATATGTATGTGTACTGTGTATAATTATGTATACAACACACACACACACATGCATGTATATATTTAAGAAAAAATATTTATATATAAAATATTAATATATATATATATATATATATATATATATATATATATATATACATACAGTACATGCAAGTATTTCTTAAATATATACTGTACATGAATGTGTGTGTATTTATATACACTCACCTAAAGGATTATTAGGAACACCTGTTCAATTTCTCATTAATGCAATTATCTAATCAACCAATCACATGGCAGTTGCTTCAATGCATTTAGGGGTGTGGTCCTGGTCAAGACTAGCCTGGCGTGGCCATACTCAATTCTAGTCAGAATATGAGTCTGGTACTGCTCCATTGAGCTTTGATTATGGGGCGTGTTTCAACCGAGCCAGGAAAGACCTCAATTGGATAGACCCACAACCAATCAGAGCAACGGAGCGACGCGTAACGTTAGTTGTCAAATGTCAAAAGAACTCAACTGCACTGTGTTGCCAAGTCTGTGTTTTTCTCCATGTCCGCGGGTTGAAGCGACCCCAATTATGTGATTAGATAAACCCAGGAATGCAAATTTTAGCAGGCAACCTTGCCAAAATAACATATTTTGCCAACCAAACGCCATTTTTTTCCGGAGAACCCCCCGGAAAGTTATTGTTTTGGGCTATAGTTTTGAGTAGCAATTGTGCGCGACATTGCAAAAACACTTGGAAACCCTGTCTGCACGCACGCTGGATTAAGTAACGTTACAAGAAAAAGATGAGTGTAAACGATCTTTGCCAGTAATAAAATAATTTAAGGATACACAGAGTACTTACCAACACGATCATCGTTTCTGAGAGAAATAGTGAAGGTTAATGCATATACGAACAAGTTCTCCGTTTAGGATAAGAGCAAATTCAACCCAAGAGCCTTCGATGACGTGGATGATTACGTTACTGTTGATCATCTGTCCATCATCGTCTAAAGCCCGCCCTGACAATTTCATTGGTCCGAACAGTTTCTGTTCGGGTATAATTCCTCCTCTATGGAGCGAGTCCAGACCGAATTGCCCGAGCAAAAAAAATTGTGGGCGGGGCTAAATTCGGCTGGCATCCAGGCTAGGTCAAGACAATCTCCTGAACTCCAAACTGAATGTAAGAATGGGAAAGAAAGTTGATTTAAGCGATTTTGAGCGTGGCATGGTTGTTGGTGCCAGACGGGCAGTTCTGAGTATTTCACAATCTGCTCAGTTACTGGGATTTTCGCGCACAACCATTTCTAGGGTTTACAAAGAATGGTGTGAAAAGGGAAAAACATCCAGTATGCGGCAGCCCTGTGGGCGAAAATGCCTTGTTGATGCTAGAGGTCAGAGGAGAATGGGCCGACTGATTCAAGCTGATAGAAGAGAAACTTTGACTGAAATAACCACTCGTTACAACCGAGGTATGCAGCAAAGCATTTGTGAAGCCACAACACGCACAACCTTGAGGCGGATGGGCTACAACAGCAGAAGACCCCACCGGGTACCACTCATCTCCACTACAAATAGGAAAAAGAGGCTACAATTTGCACGAGCTCACCAAAATTGGACAGTTGAAGACTGGAAAAATGTTGCCTGGTCTGATGAGTCTCGATTTCTGTTGAGACATTCAGATAGTAGAGTCAGAATTTGGCGTAAACAGAATGAGAACATGGATCCATCATGCCTTGTTACCACTGTGCAGGCTGGTGGTGGTGGTGTAATGGTGTGGGGGATGTTTTCTTGGCACACTTTAGGCCCCTTAGTGCCAATTGGGCATTGTTTAAATGCCACGGCCTACCTGATTATTGTTTCTGACCATGTCCATCCCTTTATGACTACCAAGTACCCATCCTCTGATGGCTACTTCCAGCAGGATAATGCACCATGTCACAAAGCTCGAATCATTTCAAATTAGTTTCTTGAACATGACAATGAGTTCACTGTACTAAAATGGCCCCCACAGTCACCAGATCTCAACCCAATAGAGCATCTTTGGGATGTGGTGGAACAGGAGCTTCGTGCCCTGGATGTGCATCCCACAAATCTCCATCAACTGCAAGATGCTATCCTATCAATATGGGCCAACATTTCTAAAGAATGCTTTCAGCACCTTGTTGAATCAATGCCATGTAGAATTAAGGCAGTTCTGAAGGCGAAAGGGGGTCAAACACAGTATTAGTATGGTGTTCCTAATAATCCTTTAGGTGAGTGTATATACATAATAATTATACACAGTACACACACATATATTATGGAAACAATATTTTATTTTGGATGTGATTAATCGTGATTAATCGATTTGACAGTACTAGAGGTCGCTTATTCAAAACAAAAGCATAGCTTGATGATACCTTGATTTCGCTGAGCTTTTATTATGCCGCAGAAGAGCGATTCCGCTTCTTCTGGTCATGCGTATCAGATTAGAAACATTTGAGTGTGTTGAAAATGGTAATGTTACTCTATGTGTTCATTCAATGGCTGCTATGAGACACTTGTTGCACACTGCAGTAAGTTAGATCGACATTAGGACTAGATGGTACTCACGGTAAATCAAGAAAACGAGATTTAAACAATAAGAATAACTGTGTTGAGCTATATAACATTGATTCGTTTACTGTCAGTGAATGTATCCAAACAGTTGCTCACCTGTCTAATAAAACACATAATATATTAAAGCGTCGTTGGTGTTTCCATGGTTTCTACAAAATAAATCCGGAAATCGAGGGTAACGCGGGTATGATGTATTTGATAGGCAACGCATGGATACGGTCCGTGTCCTGGTTAAAATTGCTTATTTCTCTGGATTTAAACATTCTTGGAAACATTTGGGATAATGTAAGTACACAACTCAACAAAATATATAACATTGTTCTGTGGTTTTTGGATATTTTAGTCAAAAATCTTACATATTGTGCCTTTAAAACATTATGTATTTTGAAAAAAAGTCTTTTGAATTAACAAACAGTGATTTGATATGTAAAAAAAGTGTACTTTACCTTTGCACCATGAATTTCCATATGTATGGACATGTGGTCGCTATGATGCCGGCTGGAAGAAGGAACTGGAGATAAAGCTATAAATAGATGAAGATATATAAAATGTATAAATAAAAAACAGTGCCTGCCTTTTTACCTATTATAAATGAACAGTTATGTAGTTAAAGCACTTACCTTTCAGGGTGTTTTTGGTATAACATTTTATGATTAATCCTATTTTGAAAGGTCATTACTTGAAAGCATTACTCATTTGACTGTAAGCATTATGTTTAAGATAATCAAATGACATGATGTTTTCTACAGAACTTAGTGTCAAACAATGTCTAATATACATAACTTTTTACTTATTTCTTTGCTGTTTATATACACCATATGTCAAAATATGGTCTATATACAGATGTAATATTTTAGGTTGTAGGAGTACAGAAGAGTATTGAAAAGATGTCACATATGTATAATACAAAATTTTGCATTACAGACCCTTTTCTTGTCTAATCCTGATGCAGAGATATACAATCCACACAGCACCTATTCCAATAATGTTGCACTGAAAGATCACAACTGCGATCCAACTGTGGAGGGTTGGATCTAAAGCTGAAAAACAAACAGAAAAGTGCAGTTATGGTTATTATTAATTTCATGACTAAAAATCACTCTTACATGCACGCTGAATAGCTTAAGCAATGTAAATACCCGTCAATTTATGTTCGTGTTTAAAAATCAGAAATAATTTCAGCTCAGGAACAAGAACTCACCTGTTCTTAATGATGATGCATTTGATACATTTAATGTCAAAAATACTCCATTTCCAAACTCAATATCAAAGAAAATCTCCACTCCACAGTAATAGACCCCCTCGTCCCAATGGCTAATGTTAACGATACTAAGAGAAAGTCTTTTCTTTGATCTGCTGATATTGAAGCGTGTGTTTGTATACCCTTTATAAAAAATGGGATCAGCAACTGCTCTCGCCATAACGACAGCGCATGGCCGCTGGCTCTTGACTTGCTTGTACCAAAACATGTCATAGATAGTAAAGTTTTCTGTGAAAAAGCATTGCAGAGTCACATTGGCACCAGGTTCAACTGTGATAACAGGGTCGGGCTGATGGAGGACCGTGCAGTGAGTAAAATCTGAAACAAACAAATTTAAAACCATTCACACAAGTTTAAGCATTCGTTGGTCTATAGTACCTTAAAAAATTAAGCCACATGCAGAGTTCAAATCCATAATGCCATTTTTTCAGGTTTTTGCTATTGCTGCTGTACAACTGAAATAGTTTAAATAGTAAACTAGACTTACACATATTAAGATAAAGCACCATAACCGCCTGGATAATCTGGACAAACATCATTTGTAGAGTGATACTGTTTTATATAATGAAACATATGAGATGCATTTGCTGCTGTGGACATCCTGTCATACCTTTGTCATACTGTTGTCACTGGTCAAAGTGTGAAAGAGGTGTTCAAGGGAAACCACAAGTTTCCATTGTTATATTATTAAATGTAAAGATAATGAGTTTTATTTACTATTCACCCTTGGACTGCTTAAATAAAGTTAATGTATGAAATTAAAATTAAAGTGAACTCTCTGCTGAAATACCACTGCATAATAATACACACTCTTGTTTAAAAAAGGGTTGTAGGCCTTGATAAATAGGGCATTATATGTTTAGAATATTCCGATCTATTATGACCTCTGAGCTGTAAAGCTGGCAGAATAATAATAATAATAATAATACGCTGTTTGTTAATTGGCCAGAGGAGAACTGCCCCCCCGACTGAGCCTGGTTTCTCCCAAGGTTTATTTTTCTCCATTAGGTCACCTAATTGGGTTTTGGTTTCCTTGCCACTGTTGCCTCTGGCTTGGCGTGCTCAGTTGGGGACACTAATTTTTTCAACTAAACATCTAAATAAATCTAATTAATAAACTAAATTAACCATTTAAACTAAATTACTGATCTAATTATTGATCTAAAGCCCACACTGTCACTGTATGATAATTGAAATGAACTGATGACATCAGCGTTTTTTCCAGAATGGCTATACAGCTGAATAAAATTATGCTGCATTATTTTCCTGTTTAACACTGTAAAGCTGCTTTGAAACAATCTACATTGTTAAAAGCGCTATATAAATAAAGTTGACTTGACTTGACTTGACTTGACGAATGGTCTGAAAAAAATGTGAATCTGTTCTTTTTTTTCTGGAACGGCTATATCTGCACACACTGCAGGATGTCAAGTCACCTTCGCCTTCATTTATATAGCACTTTTCAAAACACAGATTGCTTCAAAGCAGCTTTGTCCTTAAATAAGAAGCGAAAGAAAAAGTAAAACTAGAGAGGTCCTTTGTCTTGACTGGTGTGATTCTGGCCTGCTGGTAATGCATATGCTAACACCATTTGTCATGTTAAAGGGATAGTTCACCCAAAAACGAAAATTTGATGTTTTTCTGTCTACCAATAGGTGTCTTCGTTTCTTCAGTAGAACACAAATGAAGATTTTGAACTCCAACCGTTGCTGTGTGTCACTCATATAATGCTTGTCAATGGGGTCGAATTCTATTAGAGTAAAAAAAACACGGACAGACAACTTTAAATGAAACCCCGCGGCTCGTGACGACACATTGATGTCTTAAGACACGAAACGATCGGTTTCTGAGAGAAACCGAACGGTATTTGTGCAATTAATTTCACCTCATATCAGACGAATGCTTCAGCTCTCCAGACTGCCATCACATCCAGTGAGGTCAAAAAGCAGCCGGGTCATAGATATGTATACGTAGATCCTCATTTGAGCGATCCACGCCATGATCCACGCAGGCACTAATGAGGAATCTATGTATATATCTATGACCTGGCTGCTATTTGACCTCACTGGATGTGATGGCGGTCTGGAGAGCTGAAGCATTCGTCTGATATGAGGTGAAATTAATTGCATAAATACCGTTCGGTTTCTCTCAGAAACCGATCGTTTCGTGTCTTAAGACATCAATGTGTCGTCACGAGCCGCGGGTTTCATTTGAAGTTGTCTGTCCATGTTTTTTTTACTCTAATAGAATTCGACCCCATTGACAAGCATTATATGAGTGACACAGCAACGGTTGGAGTTCAAAATCTTCATTTGTGTTCTACTGAAGAAACGAAGACACCTACATCTTGGATGCCTTAGGGGTGAGCAGAAAAACATCAAATTTTCGTTTTTTGTATCTTTTATATGCATATGTTAATGTATATTAATGCATTTTTGTATCTCCTGTATCCGTTTACCATTTGGGCCATCCAATCTCCAGTGCAACGCATATGACCATTTTAAATCAACTTTCACATAATCTTATTGTAGGAATAGCCTTTTCTTAAAGCCTATTGTCTAATATTGCACATTTTATGCAGTATCCTAATAGTTTTTCATTTAGTACGTTTTGCTGCCCTCATAAGGTGAACTCTGAGATTGCAGGTAATGACAAACCTTATGCAATGAACCGGTGATACGACCTCTACAAAACACGAATGTGTACAAAAACGGGAGAATTTGAGTCAGTAGACAGGCTTTAAATAGAACTGTTTAATAATATTTTATATGAACATCATCATGAACATTACAATCGGTGAAGGCCTGCTTTCAACAAACAGGAAACAAACCTACACAACAGAGACGGAGCCTACATCACACACAAGAGAAATGAGAAATCTTTTAAATGAGAAATCCTGCTTCAAAGGTAAAATTCAGACACAACTTCTGACAGCAACCATTTTCTTTTAGGTAGGCCCACATGCTAAATAACCACATATAGGCCTAGCCTAAAATTTTGCACAGAAATGTGGTAACAACTAATTTGCGTTTAGCCAGAATGTGGAAACATGTGGAAATAGCCTACACTACTTAACTACCAATAACTACTACCTCTGTCTGCCCAAAACTGGTAAACCGTATAGTTAAACAATAAATAATATAGGCCGACTGAGCTTATTAAGGTCCAGCACCATCTAGACAAGACTGTTAGAATTCTTTTTTATGGTTTTTACTTCAGCGTTCAATACTGTACAACCAAACATTTTAAAAGATAGATTGTATGAACTAGGTGTAAGTAGCTGGTTGATTTTATGGACTGATATTTTTTTAAGAAATAGGACTTTATATAAATAGGAGTTTATGCCATTGGAATTTCATCTGATTGTATAACCTTGAATTCAGGGTTATATGAACAGTTCAATCTATTTTAAGTTCATTGAGAGTCTTGTAGAGTGGTTTGATAGCAGTCACCTACGACTGAACATCGAGAAAACAGAGGAATTATGTTGTGGGAACAGTAGCTACGGCTGGTACTTCTTATGAACAAATTTCTATAAAGGGTGTAAAGGTAGAGCACGTTTCAAAGTTTAAATATTTAGCTACTATTATTGATGATAAACTTTCATTCCAGGAAAAATGTAGACCATATATACAAAACAGGAAGACAGCGCTTAGGTCTATTCAGGAAACCTAAGGAATTTTAATATTGATATAAGGATTTTAAACTATTGTTTATAGATCAATCATTGAAAATATTTTAACATATAATAGAATTTCAGAAAAATAAATTGTCACGAGTAATTAATGAAGCAAGTAAGATTACGCGGCCAGTGATAAAATCAGTGATAAAAATAAAATCAGTTGCAACTTCCGGTTCACTGGGACTTTAATCTTATATATTTAAGAGTTGATATACGGTAATGCTGATCTAACCAGCAGAAGACACTGGTTTAAATCCCAGTTGTGCAGGAGGGGCATGTTGTCACACTGTGTTACTAGAACTACGCTATTATATTAATTCTATTGAGATACCATGAGAAAAATGTGAGTAAAGACTGTGAGTCAATGTTCAGAAATGCTTAATTATTATTATTTTTTTACTATGCTGGGGTGCGTTTCCCGAAAGCGCCGTTAGCCAACTATGGTCGCAAGTTCCGTCGTTATCAGCATAGTTCAACGAGTAAGTGTTTCCCGAAACAGCATTGCAAAGTTGCGTGGTTGGAACGACAGGTCTCGACCTGGGGTTAGAAGCATATTTTCTTGTTTGCATAACAACTTAATCAATCCTTCTCTTGAGTAAAATAAGCAAGCTGACATTCAGTACAACCTATATATTTTATTTAGAATACATACAAATGTCATTTACGTCAAGAGATTTAAAGCACTGTTTTTAAAGAGTGCGCATGTGCGTACGTGCTCTAGTACGTGGACGAGCCAATGATTGAATCTGGAAATCAAGCAAAATAACAGAGAATTAGTCCTCAGATGCCATGTTCATAATTTATAGAAAAAAATCTAGCATTAATTCAACCTTAAACGGATTCATTAAAATAAGTTATTACTCCACCACCTGCGTGATATCATTAACCAATGTGTTTGAATGACAAAGTTGCGACAATATGGTTTGGGGAAACAGTCGTCAGTAGTTAGTTGATTTATTCAACGATGCATCGCTATGGTAGTTAAGCAGTGAGTTACGTCATTGTACGGGAAACGCACCCCTGTATAGCTGTGTTTTGAGGTGTGTTTGTTGTCAAACTCAAAAATGTGTTTATTTTTAATAAATTTACAAATTGCATTATATTTGTTCGAAAAAGTTAATAATTGTATTTTATTGACAAAATATTTTAGTTATCGCTTAATTAACTTAATTGCTATATAATAATTGCCATTTGGTCTCTTCTTTCAATCCAGGCAAATGAGAGAGTGATTCAATTTAAATTCCCTTTGTTATCATTTGAAAGAGGTTTCTGTCTGGTCTGACCTACTTAAAGCGATGTAGCAGAAAGATCAGGGCTGGACACTGTAATGAAGTGAGCCCGTTATGTAATATTCAGAAGTCAGGTATTAATATCTTATTCTTTGCTGCAGAGTATTTGATGTTATGTATGGACTATTGTTGAATTGATTATGTAATTGGCATTATACATTTACCTGACTGTTAATAAATTGTTACATTTTTGATCTATTCTGAATTACTGAAATAATTTCAACAAAGGGTTGAGCAGAATTACTAAATGTGTGACTATATATAAATGACCAAACAACCAATTGGCAATCTATCCTAAATTCGAGATTATTATAAAATGGAGTTAAATCCATTCTACCCAGTTGAAAACCCAGAACGCGCAGAGACCTTCAAATCGCTATCGTTACCGTCATTGGAACGAATTAAGCGGCCTTACTGGGAAAAAATAAATACTCTGAACCACAAGTGGATTTACACAAACAGAGAAAGTCAAAACGTGTTAGGTTGTGCCCCGCTCTCCCCTACTTCGTTCATTAAATATGAAATATAAACATATAGTAGAAGTCCCAGTTAGTCTGCAGTAGTACACATAGCAACTTTATTTTATTTTATTTTATAGAAGTGTTATAAAAAAGTATTAACTTTTTATTAAGTATTAACAGATCAAGTGTGGATGAAAAAGATGCGTGAAAATGGCTAAAGACTCAGCAGCTCGGGTTGAGTTAGATCATTCCACCAGCATGGAACAGTCATGGTAAGTGTTTATTTACAAAAAGTGTTTAATCCAATTTTTTTTTCAGCGAACTGCTAAACTTTAAAATATCCAGAAAACCATTCAATATAGTCTTTGAAATATTTAATCATGATTTGCTTAACACATTAGAAATACAGTTAGGCAAAAAAAAAAAAATAAAGATTGAGCGAGAAAACTGAATATATCACCAATTTTAGCATAGGTTTATGATGTGGTTTCTGTTCTAGGGTTTCACATCAGAGTACACACAATCTATGGAGCTCTCTTCTGGCTGTCCCTCACGCTCCCTTGTCTCTCTGCAATGACTTATTGCAGAGTATTGTGTGTCAACTTGAACCTACAAGTAAACACATAAAATCTGTTCAGAAGTGTCAGGATTGAATAGGGTAACGCATAAAGAAAAATCAAACCGAATGGTATCTGGCTGCATATGATATACTTTCAGTTTAGAGAACTGTACCTTGTATATTTCATTTTCATCAATCACATCAAAAATGTTATGTATTACAATTAAAATGTTTGCATCTGATAAAATTGTACCTGGTCATCTGATTGCTCAGGCTCATTTGGCGTGGCACAACTACAACAGACATCAATATAATTATCTGGAGAAAAAAAAAGAAAAGCAAAAGCAAAACTGCATATGATGCTATTTTTTGATGTAATGTAAATGCCGTTTATTTTGTAGTGGTAATGAAATAAAAGTTACCTACTGTAAAAGTTCTGGCACTGCTCTCTATATCTCGTCATGCAAATCAAGTAGACATTTACAGTAATAGAAAGCAGTAATGCTTCACAGAGGATTATGATGACAGGAATCAATATGTTTTCATTAGAACCTGAGAGATTAAAAAAAAGAATGTGATCTTGAAATATAAGCTATAGTTTGACACAATCAAATAAGTCAGACATACAGATGAATAGATATTTTAAATGTAGTTTATAAATAAATAAATACTATATTTTAGAATTAAAAAGTTCCTTACTTGGTGTGGAATTATTGCCTTTGGTCTGAGAGCCTGAAAAGAAACATTTGCTTTACAGGGAAGTCATTTATAATGCCCTTTTTTCCCCTCACAAAATCATCCCAATATATCAATTGATAACCGCTAACCTAATATTCCATACCTCATATTCATAAGTACCTCTTAACATACATACTCTAGTCTAAAACATTATAAAATGATACTTACAAAAAAAGCTCAAAAGTAGAAGAACAAGGAAGAGTCTCATATTTAAGATGCGTTGCGGTTCAAATGTAAGATAAAACTTGAAGCCCCTCCTTTTTCCACTCCAATTTAGATTAAATGTTTCATATGACTTTTAGTTGTATCAGACAGAAATAAACCAATTTATGCAAATCTAATAATATGAAAGCATTTTTCATATATCACACCAAAACCATGTTACTGCTCAACATTGCTTGCTCAACTCGGCATGTTTTCAGTGGTCACTTTGACAAAGGACAGATCAAAACCACAAAAAGGAGGCGTGTTCTGAATGCTAACCTATTGAGTGATAGCATGAAAGGCATTTTATTTTTAGATGTACAAGAGTAAGATATGCATCTACTGCTCTTTAGAATACTAGAGCACAAAAAGGCCAAAGGATCAATGAGGAAATCGAGACTCAATACAGCTTTTCTTGTTTCCTCTTTTGCAGCTCTAAATAAATGAAAAGCTCTAAACTAGTAACATTAAGGAACAGAAATAAGCACAAATGTCAGGGCATGTCAAAACATCTCCAGGGCCCAGAAAACACATCAGACCAAAGAGGGTTAAAGGGGTCTCAGAAAGTTAGAACTGGCCACAATGTCACAAAACGACACCGATGGTCTAAAACTCAAACCGGTGTGGTAAAAATTCCCCTACGCACGGCACCTGATTTAAGTTCAGCCAGGTGTCCCTGACACCTACAAATTTATACTCTACAACTCTTCGACACCTGTTCAAGTCGGACAACATCTTGTCCCTTATGAACACTATCACTTGGGAAAAAGGTATCTAGTGTTCCACTTCAGCACTATCATTTGAGAGTAAGATCTCTAGGCAGACAGACAATGCCTTTGGATATGCTTAAATCATGGCCGGGAGTACCACATTACAACGGCAAAGATGACATGATTAATTTCACAATTATTCTCCAATATGATTCGATCTTCATATGTATTCCGCAAAACCTCCTCTGTTACTAGATAAAAGCAAATGTGGATATCTTGATTTCAGCTTGTTACTCAAGTCATGAGGTTATATATATATTTAGACAGCCGTCTAGTCTTGTCCATCTGCGTCCGTAATTTCAACACATTAGGGTCATTGAGTTTTAAAAGCATATAAGTGTTAATCCTGCCAGAAAAATGAATGTTAGTTATGATTAATAAAAAAATTCCTTCACACCAGTCCCCTCAAAAATAGTTGTACAAGTACACACTATAGGGCTTGCACAGACTAGTCGACTAATCGACTAGTTGACTTTAATGCTCTGCCATGATGCTTTAACCTCTAAAGCTCTGGGACCATTTTTGGGATTTCTGCCTGGATTTGGCCTACCCAAATTGAAAAGCTTCCCATACCCACATACAGTGGTCTAAATACACAATTTTGGTGTCATTTTTAAAGGAAACCCTTTGAAGTTTCATAAACCACTGCTAAAAGTGACATACATGTAAGTATATGTTGTCTAAGCTGTAATAACCCCCCACCCCACCCCAAAAAAGAGACGCTTTTTGATTTTTTGGTTATAAATTCAGTTTGAAAGTGTGTAACTCAGGCCCTGTGCTCTAGCACCCTGCAGACAGTTTGGTCTGTTTCCACTAAATTCCAGAAAATAGTGGAAAAAAGAATTTTGTCTGTATCATGTTGTATGCAAGATTTATACAAATGGATCTGAAGGGAGGACCCTCCCCCCACCCTCCTACCCCTCTTCCACTCATACCAATATACAGTGGTATAAATGCAATATCCCAGTGTCATTGAATTCTTTTTTCCAGTGTTTGCTGACATGCTGGAAACAACCAAAACTGTCTGCAGGTTGCTAGAACACACAGGGCCTGATACACTTTCAAAAAGGAATTTATAACCAAAAAATCATAAACACCTATTTTGTTTGTCTGTTTAAAAAAAAAATCATTTATATGTTTATTATATCACAAACAACATATACTATAATATTTTTCACTTTCAGAAGTGTTTTAAGTCATTTCAGAGTTTTCTGTAAAAACACACAGGAATATTGCATTTATACCACTGTATATGTGTCCGCAGAGTTTAAAGCAGCACTAGGTAACTTTTCAACCTTTATAATATATTTTCAAACCTCTTGTGATGATACATTGACTTACAATAGGTTGAATGACACGTCTGCCATAGCCTGATGGGGTCTGTATCGTTTTTAATCGTACTTTTAAACTTCGGGTTTCGGGTAGTAACCCGAGAAAAAAAAGAACTACAAAATTCGACTGCTTTACGGCAGTGTTAATTTTGACAGCATATTTTGATTTAGTTTTAGTCATAGTCTTTTGACTAAAATGCCATTTTGTTTTAGTCATATTTTAGTCACCTGAATTGTTTTTAGTTTTAGTCTAGTTTTAGTCGACTAAATATCATAAGATTTTAGTCGACTAAATATCATAAGCTTTTAGTCGACTAAATCTACAGTAGAGTTAGTCTCCTAAAATCTAATGAGTTTAGTTAAATTGTAATACATTAAGCATTTATTACAGTATTACATAACCGACTGTCACTTGAACTGACATTTTGACATAATTTTGTTTTTAACATTAAAAATTCACAAAAGAGAGCTCAATTCACTTTTTTGTTTGTTTTTAAAAACATCTATATAGTTTTTATCTAAAACAGAAAAATTTTGTATTTCTGTTTTAGTTAGTAGCCTATATCATGTTAAGCTAAAGATTCAAATAACTTTATTTATTTATTTTTTTTAATTTCAGTTAACATTTATTTAATTTTAAGTAACAAAGATTTTTTTTATGGTTTTAGTGAACTATTATAACCCTGATACTTTATTGAATATGTGTTAAATACTGGTATTTCCTCCTGACTATGAATTAAATGGGAATGAAACTAAATACAGTTTATTGTGTAAGCAAAAACGAATATATAATGCGTGACTTTTAATTATAAACCAGCTGGAAATACACCGGGACTCTTATTTTGAAATGTCTGAGACTCTATTGTAGTTGTAGGAGCTCATTCAAGTTCAGATGAGGGCGATAAAATATGCTACAACCGTCTAAAACACATTACTATATAAACATCGTAAAGTAAACATTGTCCTTATTCATCAGCATTAGTTCATAAACAATTGCCTGGCATAAATGTGTGTTATTCATTGATTGTGAGCTGCTCTGGAGCGCTGGATTGGGGATGCTTGCGTGAGCCTGTAGAACGTGCAACAGCTCCGTGTTCTCCAGCGGTTAGATCAGCACGTCCAAATCAAATGTGCGCGGACATCAGTTCTGACTGGATCTCTTCCCTAATCGTCCCTCCCTAACATTTTCGTCTCGTTTTTATTTGTTGACGAAAATGAGAGTTGATTTTCGTTATAGTTTTAGTCATCTAACACTATTTTTTATTTAGTTATCGTCTCGTTTTCGTCAGGGAAAAAAGGTCGTTGACGAAAATTATGACGAAAATTATTCGTCAACGAAATTAACACTGCTTTACGGCATATACGTCACTTCCACCACCACATCCACTTCCTTAAATTCGGACGTGCGAGCCCAACTATCATTTGTTTGCCGAATGTTATAGTCATGGCCGAAGCAGCACAGAAAAATAGAGGAAAGAGGAAACGAGAAAGTGATCGGATTAAAGGCAGGACGAGGATCAACATTGGGCCAGCGTTTGCTCGTTGGCGTGAGCTGAAGGAGGAGGGGCTACATTCTTGCAAGTAAATACGTAACGCCGCATTCACACGGGGCTTCGGCGTCAACGCTTGACGGAGGGCGTGGCTGAAGCTTGGTGCCTGACGCGACCGTCAGTGACAACAGCTAATCACATTACTTGCCGCTTGGACCACACAACACAAAAAAACGCCTTTTTTGACAGCTAGTCTGTGAGACTATTTTGTGTATGAAAACTGATCACTTTAATATTTGATTCCTCATTTGGCTGGGGGATAGCTCTATTTGAACCACACATGATATGATGCTGCCTGTCATTCAATGATAAACAGTGTACACGGACAGAATACAAGCATGATACATTCCAGATTCTCCAACCGTCTCTGCCACCTCCTTCCAGGCCTGGTCTCTCCAGTTTGTGTTCCGGTATGTAAATAATGATTGGTAGTAAAGGACCGGGTGATTACCCACCGCAATTATTAGCTTTTCCTCCATTTTAGATCGTTCTTTACTCTTCATTCACTCTTCATTCACCGGTGTTTTAAACGAACGCGATTGGCTAGCGTCTGCTCTAGGATATTTGCATAGGGTGATCTGATTGGATGACGCCTGCGTTGGCGCTTGAAAAGTTGAGAAATCTTCAACTTTTGCCGCTTGCAACGCGAGTGAAGCGCCGCGACGGAACCCACAATTCAGTTCGGCAACGCATGACGTCACCCATTCAAAGTAAACGAGAAGCGTTGACGCCGACGCCCCGTGTGAATGCGGCGTCAGACGTACAAAATCATATTTTAGGATACCTAACATGTCTGTGATATTGGTTTATTTGTCTTGCCTCAAGCTATAATGCAAATCGATTTTTCAGATTTGCAGATTCATCTATGGTAGCTTGATATTATAATATTGACGATTGTTGGGAAACCGGTATCGTTCCCGTTCCTGATTAACCCTTAAAATACAATGTTAACCATTGCAAGTAAGCAGTCTTTTACTGTCAGGTCAGAATTAGGCCTAAACCTACCTAGCTCGTTTTCATTATACCAGCAATCTAGTGATATGAAACCAATCCCTAAATCAAACAATATAGAATCAATAAACAGTCAATAACCTTCTTAATAAGAGCATGCTCACCGTCCAGCTGAGTTCCTCGTCGAAGGTTAGTTGACTTTGGGCTTTGTAAGATGTAACAAAAAATGCTCTGTCTTATTCTTTATAGAACTGACTTTATAAGCTGAAGTAAAGAACTAAAAAACAATACTTTGTCTTTATAAAAAGAAAATTTATTTATACAAAAGATAAAATACTGGTTATACAATGACAAAAAAAATTGATTAGCAAAAATAACAAAAGGTTACAGATAATACTTCAGCTTAGCCATTCTCAAACAGACAATTCTGTATGAGTGGATCAATATACAGGTGGTTACCTTGTATGCAGTTCAAAAGCAATAGATGTAAAAACTAACTTGTTCTCGTCCGAGCAATTCAAGTTAAGATAATACAGCAGAGCAGTTAGAGCAAAATAATCATAGAAAAATAGTATTCACCTATGATGGTACATCAATCAAAAACCAAAAAGAATGCACACCGAGTAGTAATTTCTCCGTAGTATTTATACAGAATCAAAAGGTGATGAAGGCATCTGGTTTTTCCAAAGAGGAACTAAAGTTCATCACGAGTCTCTTGAGCATGACCATCACCTCTCGAAAGAGGAACTGAAGTCCACTTTAGTCTCTTGAAATTATAGCATGATCATGGCCCCTAGACAGACGATGCCATCTTCTGCAGTTTCTTCCATGCCTTGATATTCTTTCGACCTTTTCTCCCATCTTGTTTAGGATCTTGTCTTTTGTGTGTGTGTGTGTATGTATCTGGAAGTGTATTTGCAAGTTCACTAAGATTAATAAAACAATTTTCCCGAACACCCCCTCTTGGACTTAAAAAATCACTTTCACCACTCTCAGGGTATATTACATCCAATTTGTCCAGTTTAACATTAAAAACATAAACAGTCGGAAATACATAATCCAAACAACACTCATTAAATCGATACCTAGTTTCAGACTCCTTACAAAAGAAACCAATCACAAGGGTCCCAAACTGTGCCGACAAACTCCCCACTGTCTCCCGGTACCACTTTGGGCACACAGACATCCACCGGAATGAGTTCCTTTTCCTCGGGGCCCGATCCATTGTCATCAGCACTTGTGGAGATAACGCCAACTCGGCACCACTCTCCACTAAGCCTTCGTCCACCATTTTCGGCACCCAGTGGGTCCGAGACAGACGTAGAAAGCAGAGCTGTTGGATCGAGCACATAGACAAAGACAATTTGGCCGTTATTACGCGCCTGTCTCGTGCAGAACCCCGGAACCACCATCCCTCTCCACTCATAAGTCTGAATCCAAACACAGCAAGAACCCTTAGAGATTTTTTCCCTTGTCCCGATCAAAAGCTCAACCGCTTCGTTTAAGTCTACAATTATCCATTTCATGGCAAGGATAAATTCCATTGCCCGGCTATCCAAATAATGAGTGCTCTTTGGGTCAGTAAAATCCACTTTAGCCTTATAAAATGTTATAGATCGAATTTCCGCCATGTAATACCCCTTTGTAATCACACAATCTGTACAATAATATTTATACATAGAAATCTCTCTTTTAAAAACTTCTAATTTCAACGGGTAACAATACTTTTCACATTCATTGCATCTTCGTTCAATGCATGGGTTACTCTTTTTTGTATTTTGCTCTGCTCCTCCAGATGTCCGTTTGTCTATAGGTACCTATTATAACACAAAACCATAAAACAAAAATTGCCATAAATTATCTTATTCAATTATAATTGTCATAGGTCCCACAATAAAACAAAAACTAATGCCCAAAAATGACAACAAAAATAAAATCGAAAAAACCCCATTGATACCCACAATTATATCCTGTTTGCTTTCTGTTTTTATTTGGCCAGAATAAAAACAGAGAACAATTGTGCTGAACTTTACTTCAAACAGTAAAGCCAACATACCTCTAATATTTGATAAGAGAGAAACCCAAACAAAAATCAAGAGAAATAAAACAAAGTAATCCTCAGATCAACATTTGTCTCAATTTAGACCTGATTTCCAAAACTTTTTTATCAATCACGTCTTAATTATTGGCAACTCATTTATCCCCAAACAAGTAATATCGAAACTAAATTTAAATCATTTGTAGTTCCATAAAAGTAATGATGAAAACAAAATTTAAATCATTTGTAGTTCAATAAAAGTAATGATGAAAACAAAATTTAAATCATTCATTCATTTTACAAAATTATGCAATAATCAAAACAAAAGGTAATTTGTTTATCATTCTCAAAACAAAATACAACAAAGATGACTTTTAATCCTTAGTCATATCCTTAAACCATTTTAGGTTCTAACACATTAACAACACCAAAATTTACTCCTGTCCACAAACTTAAATAGTCTGCTGTAGTCGTTGACACCCACAAGAATGCAGAGCATAAATAATTTTGGCTCCTCTAAATGTCGAGAACTGGCGGCCATAAGTATCACTAAGAAATATAGTACCGCCAGTTTCACCACAAGAGGCCTAAGCATATCATTTCTCTGATAACTTAATGTGATCAGAAAAATATATGTCAAAATAGCAATAACTATTCCGACATATTTCAACCAAAAAATGTCGATGTAACATTTAGAAAAATTGTACACGAAAATTGCAACTGCAAAAATCATTACTGCAAAAATGCCTCGATGGCCGAAAATTTTTACATATCTAGCACTACGCAACAGCTGAGATACTAAGATTAAAACTAAAGAAAAATCATTTAGTACATTGTACATGCCTAGGCTCAAACACATCAAAAAAAATTGTTGTCGGTGATTATAGAAAAGCCCAGATAGCCAATAAATAATCAACCAAATGTTAATAATAATTATACTCACAATATCTCTGTTCGCGTTTGCTTGACAGGGCCAGACCGAACTAGTGTTTGAGCAATTTGAGTAAGCCATTTCGTTTTGTGAAATGTCTGCCGTTGCAATTCTGAAGTGATCAATCAGCATCCGAAGTCTGCCACCTCCATCTTACTAAAACAACCTGCTCTACTTTTAAGCGAGAGAGGACCCCTCAAAATTACATAACCTACAGTTCTTCCAAAATCTTCCACCCCCCCTCCAGTCTTAATCTGCAACGGTCATCGGCAAGAGGGCCTCTCGATCTTTAGCTGAATCATCTATTTTCGAAATTTGGCTGCAAACCACCCCCAACTTCGAAAATTTTATAATCAACATCACTAATACTATTATCACAAAGATGACAGCAAGACAGATTAAAGCTATCTGTATGTAGAACCATGAATCCTTTAATAAATCCCACACTGAGATAGCAAATTCTTTAACATTGTCAAACACCCACAAAATCGCTTTGGTCTGCAATTTCCAGTAAACTGTAAACAGATTCCCATTATTTGACCTTACTAATTGAGATGAAAAATCTGCAGCAAACAAAAAATGTGGGCCCATAGAAAATCCTTCCAGATAATCGTCTACTAAATCAAAAAATCCTCCCAATTCCTGCTGAGATTTTATCAGAGATGAAAAAGCACATTTCTTCAAGATTTGATTTTTTGCTATCAACATTAAAGGAGCCCCTGGCGTAATTAGGCTGATATCATCCCATCCTACTTCGCTTCCAAACTTTTCCTGTCCTATTTTTTCCAAATCTTTAAAGGTACAAAATACATGTTCCCCCTTATGTAACCAAGTTCGATTAGGGCTAAACACATCACCGGGAGTTTTAACGCTCCATTCGTCAAACATCCGCTTGTCGCAAGTCTGCTCGTGAGCTGGAAACCATAAATATTTAACAGACTCATCTCTCCTAAATTGGAACTTGCCAATTCCAAAATTCCAGATGCTTGACTTAATTTTATTTACATCCTTCAGATATTCACTAGGTCTTAAACTGTGCCTTGAAAACGGGCTTGTTCGTTTTATATCAAAATTAGGTGAAGCAATCAATACTTTATAGTCTATACCCGTGCTACCCCGATGTTCACTGGGTTTCAACATAGGCAAATAGTATTTGGTACTCCAGTACCCATGAGTCAACACTACCCTCTTTAGACCTCTAGACGAGCTATTACCTCTATAATTAATAGTTATGGGGAATATTTTTCCACTTTCATGTCCCTCAAATGATCTCCATGTGATAGTTCGGCTAGATATTTCATCCAAACCCATCGCTACAGGGAACACATCCCAAACTCGATACTGAAAGTTTGAAAGTCCGATCCATCTCAATGTTCCTTTATTAACCCCGTCGCTGTGATTACTCCATATACCATGGTTCGTATAGGTCACACGAAGTGGAGCTTCCATTGCCAAGCAATAAAGTACAATTGCTGACCGATATTGCTGATCGGAAATATTATGTAGAATATAACTCATTATCCCTGATGCATTCGCCAGTTCCATTGACAGTCCAGCTCGTGGTGCATAATCCAGAGTTAGCGGGTGAAGTCTACTTCCCCCTACCCCGTTTTTCCACAAAGTATCATTTATCGACCAGGTGGTGCGCTTAGATTCCGCTTTAACCATTTCATTGCTTTGGTCTTGAAAACTCATCCAATCATGCCACAGATGAATAACATCCCTGCCATATTTTTCCATTTTATCATTATCCCAATTTGAGCTGCTATCTAAATAACAAATCCAGGCCCTCGTTTTACCGTATTCAGATTTACAATGTATATCCAAATTATACCAAACCTGGTTTTCCGGTTTACCACTCAGAAACGTATTTTTTGTCAAATATGGGCAATCTTTACGATTTTCACACATCTTAAGTGGCATAACCATATTCTCACAAGTTACCCACTCCAACTCTTCATAGGCTGGTTTGGGTTTATTTTTAAACACGCCCAAAATTAGTACATGTGGCTTCAAACCTATCGGCCAATAATTTTTTTGTACTGGGTCGTCAAGGTCTGCGTTATTCCATGTGTTTTTAGTTATCCTAACTTTATCAGCAGATCTGGTACCTCGTTTTTTATTATTCGGGCGGCTATCCGCTATGTCCATAGTGACGGCTTTTTCAATGCCACTTTTGCCCATCCATGTTTCCCGAACTATATCAATGACCCGTTTTGTCAAACAATCCCATGTTTCCGTCTTTGATATGGCTAAAATAGGACTATTCCATATTTTATAAACATGTAAGCTAGACGTCAGATTGGTCACATCGGTGAGGTTGTACGCTAGACCCTTCAGTCTTACATGAGTTCGATTATGGGCTTTCAGACTATTCCATTGTAACCTGGTTCTGTTTTTTATTACCTTATTCCCATAAAGAATAGGCCCTTTTGTGGCACTAATACGTTTCGTACCATTGCAGTTCCAAAAGGATTTATCTATGTCCGCAATAAATCCTCTGAACATATCTCTTATCATTTTTGGCCCATATATCTCACCATTTAGAGTTACGTTTTGTCTATAGCAAATTTTACCAACGACTTTTTCTATTTCAGTACATGACGCCATGCCCATTATACTATTTCCATTTTCTACCGATAGGCCTAGGCAAATTATCACCAAGGCTAATATCAGCGATACTAACGCTGATAATATAAAACGACTCAAGGTCCTTCGTTCCATCTGTAATCTCTTCTGCTTTCTCCTCAGCTTCGCTCCATTCCTCCTCATCATGACACTGCAAAACACAAGAAGAGAAACATATAGACACAACAACCTAAACTCTCCCTAGCCGCTTCCTGAACCAATTAGTTACCTTATTCACCGGGCTGGTTTTAGTAATTATTAACCTTTCCACCTTGACCCCCTCTATGGATCTTCCAATCCCCATATAGTCTGACGTGGTCGTCAGTGAAACTTTCACTTGCCACACTACCCTTTGTTTTTCTGTCCCTAAACGGGCTTTCACCTTTTCAGACCCTGTAAACGTTTTCTGTCTACGTGCCTGGATCGTTAGGTCCGTTTCCCAGACATAGTGACTATATTCTCTTGGCACATAAATAGGGAAATCTTCTTCAAAAGACATTCCCTCTATTACCTCCGTAATTAGCTCATATAATGCCTTTTCCTGGTACTCACTTTCTTTCTTATAGGACACCAGAACATCAGAATCTGTTAACGACTCTTTAACCACAAGTTTCCACAGATTTAAGTCAGTGTCTCTGGACAAAGTTTCGTCCAACACTTCCCCTTTCCTAAAGGGGTCCGAATCTAATGGGATCTGCTCTCCACAAATGTACAGCCTATCCCATAAAAATGCCTTTTCTCTGTCAGAGATTAAGGCCAAGGGGTTCACTTCCCAATCCGTCATGATCTTATCATTCTGGAAACACCCCAGGCTGGCACCACTCTTCCTGGTTTGCCACACCCCTTTCTGGCTGGTCACCATCATCCAGCGTTTCTTCAGGAGCAACTCACATCTCCCACAACGTCTGAGCTGGCCTTCCTCGACCAATGTACACTTACATTCTTGGCCCCTAAGATTGTATCTTAATTTACAATCCACACAGTTTTTACAACCACAACTTCCTGTGGTTATTTCGTACTGCCAAACGATCCAATTCTGCGTTCTCTTCCTACACGCTCCACAGATTGTAATGTCTCCAATTGCACACGGCCCAATGTTCCTGTCACTACAGAACCATTTCGGCACACTTTCCACCTGCGTCTTCAGCCAGGTAGGGCTTTCCCTCAATTCCCGAGGGCCTGCCCAGAGGAGCTTGCAAACATCATGTCTGCCACAGATCACACAGTCAGTTGGCTTCCGTCTAACAGAGGAAGTTCCGTTACGACATTCCTCATGCCAAACCTTAACCAACAATGAATCACTAAAATCTTTAAACACCACCACAGCGCCCTCTGCTGGACACTTAACGTCCTGCTGAAAGGTCACTTTGTGTTTGTTCATTTTAGGTCTAATTTTTGCTCCCCACAAGATTTCTGATTGACCAAATTCCGTTTGCTTCAAGTCTAACAGTAGTATTTGAAGTTAATTCAACTACTTTATCTTCAGTGCCCGTTTTACTCCGAAAACGTCCCTGTTTTTGTTTAGACAATATATAAACAGATTGTCCTACCTGAAACGGATTTTTGCTTGTGTCAGTAGGTTCCGTAATTTGATTTGGCTTTGAAACCCTATAATTCAGAAAATGGATGCATTCTGGAATTAGCATGTCCCATTCTCCCAGATTTTGATTTTTAATAAACCAATTTTTACATCTCTTTACACAATTCTCAGCTATTCCATTCGAACTTGGCTGATATTTAACTGCTTTAATTAGTGTGATGCCCTGTTCTTTACAAAAGTGTTCCACTTCTAGGCCTGTTAAATTATGTGCATTATCACCACGAACGCGTTCTGGAGGACCTCTGTACTTTATCCAGTCCTTTAAACTATCCACAACCACTGAGCTTGTAGCCTGCTGACATGGATATATTTGTGCGAAATTGGTGCAATTGTCCACTATCACTAAGAAATAAACATTATTTCTCTTTGTTTTAGGACGCAACGGACCAGCGTAGTCCATACTTATTTCTATGTTTTCTTTATCAGTTTTGATTTTTCCAAAATCATGATAAACACTTGTCATAACTTTCCTACAGTCAGGACATTTAAGTTTAATCTTGTGATAGTTTGTCTTTAGGTTCTGAACATTCAGTCCCATCTGGTGACAATATTTCGCAAGATAGGTTGTTGAGGGATGTTTCAGCTTGTCATGGAGCTCTTGCAACAGAGTCCCTTCACTCGCTTTAGTGACTGCGCGCACACGAATATATTCATCTATTTCCTTGTTCCCTCTTGCAGCTTCCGTTTTTTGAACCGTGTGAGAGGACTGATGCAACACCCTCGGGTTGACAATTTTATAGTTAGTTTGAATATTTATCCATAATTCTTTCTGTGCTAAAGGTTTTCCTTTTGCATTATGGAAATCATTGTTCTGCCATGTTTCTAGGTTCTGAACAATCCCTAAATACACGTACTCACTATCAGTCACTAATATACAATCTTTGTGATTGTTATTTTTCATATGTGATATGGCCCTGTCCACAGCGGTAACCTCAGCTTCCTGCGCGCTTTTATGGTCTTCTAACCTACCTTTTTCTCTGTGGATAGTTTTACCGTTCAATTTGACCAAAAATCCCCACCAAACTTGTCCTTTTTCTGAACTCCCATCAGTAAAATAACACAGTTGTTTTGGATTTATTATGGTCCGTTTTTCCTTTTTTGGAGTTTTTTCATTACGAAACTCTATCTGATTATCAAAGAGCAATTTTTTCCATCTTGCCCAGGTAAAGACGTGTATCATCTTTTGTTCATTGACCAGATTTTTGGCTTCTCTTACCAATAAATCAATACCTTCGCCTTTAGCCATTACAATTATTATTTTATCTGCAGCTAATGATTTAATAGTGAGCAGATTTCTTGCTATTGTGGCCAGGATATCCACTGATGACATATTTTCATGCTTTTTCTGGTTCGCCGGTTTTTCGTGGGAGATGAACATTACTGGTGATTTCATATTACCTTCGTTATATAAAATAACTTCCATTTCCTCAGGAGTGTTTGTAACTTTAACCACCAGGTTTTTGTCATGATCTCTTCTGATAATCCTCCCTGAGTTTAAAGCCATTTCTATGAGTTCCCGTTTAATTTTTTCCAAGTTTTCATCCCAGTTAAAACTGTCGCCAGCAGTTGCTTTATATAATATTTTAGCTTTAGCACTATATCCTGGAATTAAATCTCGTATAAAATTCAATCTACCCAATAGACTCTGCAACTGTTTTAAGCTTTTTATCTCTGAATCTTTTAACTCTGTCAGCTTCTCTTGGGTTGATTGTGCAATTCCTCTTTCAGTTCCTGAAATCTCGAACCCTAGGAAGTTGACTCTTGATTTTCCTAATTCTAGTTTTCTCAGGTTCAATAGAAACCCAGCGTCCACCAATCTTCTTATAGTCTCTGACAAGACTGTCATGTGCTCTTCCACTGTTTCGGTGGCAATTAACACATCGTCAATGTACACGGTGATTGGTAAACCCTCCAGGATTTCTAATATTATTGCCTGAAACACATTTGGAGAGTTGCAGAACCCTTGTGGTAATCGATTATAGACTAGCTGTTTTCCTTCAAAAGTGAAGGCCGTACGAGGTCGGCTTTCTTTTGCTAGAGGAACTGACCAGAACCCATTAGCCAGGTCGATTTTTGACAGTATCTTCCCGTTTTTCAGATTATTTGTTGCATCTTTTGCATTAATAAGATATCTAGTATCAGGTACTGTTACTTTATTTAATGCTTTAAAATTGTTTACAAGACGGAACGTCCCGTCCCCCTTTTTCACGGCCTGGAGGGGGCTATTGGTCGGACAATTTTCCTGTATGCTAATTACCTTCTTACTAATTAGTTCCCCTATGGTTTGCCTTATTTCTTCATAAGCTGCTTTGTTCAGAGGGTATTGTCTTTGTGGCGCAGGGATTCCCCCCATTATAGTATATTCATATTTATCCGATAATTTTCCACAATCATTTTTACTCTTTGCGCAGTTATTTTTATATTTCTCGAGTAATGTTCTCAACTCGTTTTTTGGTAATAGAGTCTCGTTTACAACCCTATTTATTTCTTGCCCCAGGTCGACCGTTTTAAGCCAGTTAACTTGTTTAACTTTATCTTGGACTTTCTCCCTCATTTCCTTAATCAAAACAGCATCTTTCAGACACATTAAATTGGAGCTATCTACAAGGCAGTGTATTCCTTCCCAGAGATATCTATCTCTTAACACAGGCTTCATTTCATCACTAAAACCATATACCCTATATTTCCCTTTTAGTTTAATGGCCTCTGCAGGCAATTGTTTTATTGTCGTAACTTCTGCTCCTGTATCCAAAAGGAACCGAACCCCTTTATAAGTGATATAGAGGTCTTTATCTACTGTTTCTTCTACTAAATCCGAGGCTATGGCCGCTTTTCCCGGGGTTTTTTCATCCTATTGCTTATTCTCTCTCTCCGTCTTATTAGATTTGACTTTTTTAGGTTCTGTCTTCTTATTTTTCTTTTTGTCCATGTGGGCCTTTTTCTGCTCATCAGACATCTTAGCCCATTTTTCTGGTTCAATATAATTATTTGTTCCACCCGTATTTTTCAGCTGCGCGGGTCTAACCTGAGGTTTAGATTTTTGATAGTTTGATGCATTAGGCCGCTTTCCACTAGGTCTGGATTTCTGTCTGTCATTTGACCCGACTTTTTCTTTCTGAAAACTAGATTTTTGCTTGCCCCTAGCTTTCTCTGTGGGCCTATTCCTTTCCAGTCCTGAACTGTCCTTCATTCTTTGTCTTCTAATCGTTTCTCGATCATATCTTGCTGCAAATTTAGATAATTCGGACCAGTCAGTTTCTGCCCCCCAACTTGCAATCTCTCTGCAGCCTGGCAGTTCTGCTGCTATCTTTTTTAATCTGGCTAACATTTTTGTTTCAGTCCACCCTTCTCTAGCTTTTTCAGAGAGATAAGGCCACAATCCTGTTGTTTTTACAATCTCTACCTCTTTTCTAAATTCAGCTTCCTTATCAATTCCAATTACCTGTGAACTGTGGTCTTTTAAGGTTTCCAATCTTAAGGATAACCCAGTGTGGTATTTAATCATTTGTTCAATTAGGCCTTTTGTGACATTCAGCGTTTCCCCCAATTCAGCTACCATATTGGCTTTAATCATTAAATTATTTTGTGAACCGGGGAATCTCATATTCTGTAATAGCTGAATTGAAGTAATGCTATCTGTCTTTGCCTGTCTTTTTGGACCACGTCTTGGTGGAGGCCTAACTTCCTCATCTGACTCTGAATTTCGTCTTCCCTTTTCTTGCCTAGAGATCGCGGCCATAAGGGACAGATCTATTTGTGCCTTAGGAGGAAGTAACCTTTTCTTGCTGCTCTCCCCCTCTCTGTCGGAAGTTGAGTAATCAGATTCAGACAGAGGCTCGGATGATTCATCTTCATCCTCCACCTTCTTTTCATATCTTTCTCTTCTGTAGTCTTTTTCACTACTCTCCCTAATAAGCTTTCCAGCTTTATCAGGTTTTAATTGTTTTCTTGGAGCTCTGCCCTTATGGGGCGGTAGCTCCTGGTGGGTGTATTCTCTCAATTTCCAAATTTCGTTGTTAGTCGGTTCTTGTCTGTCGTTTCTTTTTTCGTCTAACAGCATGTAACACAACGATTTCTGCATACAATCTAATTGTTCTGCTAACATATCTATTTTAGCTTTTGAACTGGTACCGGGCATATCTAAAATTTCATCCGCGGTAGGACCGCACGCTAATTTTAGTATTTTTTGTCCTGGTCCCTTTATATTTGCTAGATGCGAATCTCCTGTTTTAAGAACAAGACCGGGGCAGGTTAAGAACGTTCTTCCTCCCAAAGTGTCGTGTTCTCTTTGATGAGAGCTACTTCGCCTCTCACGAGATTGGCTTCTAGATTTTTTGTAATTAATTTTCTTTCTACGAGGTATTTCCTCATCTTCAGTATATTCTGAACTTGAACTTCTATCGGATTTTTCTTCTACCCTTATACTATAGTTATCTTTATTTTTCCGTTCAGTCGATGTCTGATACGGCCTAAACGCATTTTTTCCTATTTCCCATGATCCTTCCCCAGTTATCAGGGGACTGAATCCGGTAACGAAGGCATTGTGTTTAGGAATTGTTCCTGTCTCCATTGATGCCATTCTAACCTCTTTGTCGAAATGGCCATAGTCACTTCCTGCCGCTCCCTCCCTGTCAGTGTATTCTGAAGGGGTGGGGGAGTCGGCCTGAACCAATGCTTCTGTATTGGGAACACCATTTTTAATTACTCGTATAGTAACCCCTTTAACAATTGGAACTGTAGTATCACTGCAACCAATATCTACAGTGACTTTTTTACTTCTACTTGACGCCCCAACGTTTTTAACTAGTTTCCTTAAGCTTCCTACGTTAGCGGTGTACAAAGTATCTCCAATGGTTAATATTTCCTCATTTCCTTCAAGGCCTGCATCTTTTAGCCGTTCAGATAATTCATCTTGTGAGAGCAAATTGATATTAGCTATCTTATCCATAACTGTGTATCTGTTCCTCTGAAAGTTACTTTTGGTAAAAATCCTTTAACACTTGAGGTTCTAGTATTGGGTACTCTCTGGTCCCACAGCGCTGTCCTCCAGATTATTACCGGTTTAACAATAGAAATATTCTCCTCAGGCGTCCCTGAGATATATTTCTAAATGTTAAATGAGGAAGTTACTTTCCTAGTAAGTTCCCCCCTGTGCATATGAGACTCTGTTAGAGCATTTGAATCGAAACGCTTTATTGATTCTTTTTTTTTTTGTATTGTTCAATCGGATTCAATTAGGTTGGGCAATTTAAATTGCTACCATCCCGGACGAGCCCCCATGTTGGGAAACCGGTATCGTTCCCGTTCCTGATTAACCCTTAAAATACAATGTTAACCATTGCAAGTAAGCAGTCTTTTACTGTCAGGTCAGAATTAGGCCTAAACCTACCTAGCTCGTTTTCATTATACCAGCAATCTAGTGATATGAAACCAATCCCTAAATCAAACAATATAGAATCAATAAACAGTCAATAACCTTCTTAATAAGAGCATGCTCACCGTCCAGCTGAGTTCCTCGTCGAAGGTTAGTTGACTTTGGGCTTTGTAAGATGTAACAAAAAATGCTCTGTCTTATTCTTTATAGAACTGACTTTATAAGCTGAAGTAAAGAACTAAAAAACAATACTTTGTCTTTATAAAAAGAAAATTTATTTATACAAAAGATAAAATACTGGTTATACAATGACAAAAAAAATTGATTAGCAAAAATAACAAAAGGTTACAGATAATACTTCAGCTTAGCCATTCTCAAACAGACAATTCTGTATGAGTGGATCAATATACAGGTGGTTACCTTGTATGCAGTTCAAAAGCAATAGATGTAAAAACTAACTTGTTCTCGTCCGAGCAATTCAAGTTAAGATAATACAGCAGAGCAGTTAGAGCAAAATAATCATAGAAAAATAGTATTCACCTATGATGGTACATCAATCAAAAACCAAAAAGAATGCACACCGAGTAGTAATTTCTCCGTAGTATTTATACAGAATCAAAAGGTGATGAAGGCATCTGGTTTTTCCAAAGAGGAACTAAAGTTCATCACGAGTCTCTTGAGCATGACCATCACCTCTCGAAAGAGGAACTGAAGTCCACTTTAGTCTCTTGAAATTATAGCATGATCATGGCCCCTAGACAGACGATGCCATCTTCTGCAGTTTCTTCCATGCCTTGATATTCTTTCGACCTTTTCTCCCATCTTGTTTAGGATCTTGTCTTTTGTGTGTGTGTGTGTATGTATCTGGAAGTGTATTTGCAAGTTCACTAAGATTAATAAAACAATTTTCCCGAACACGATATATGGTTATTACCTACCACTCAAACATTGAATTGAAGTATCATATAGATTCTGTAAAACGGGAACCAATAGACTAGGCTACTATAATGACGCTGGCTTATAAACGTGAGCATCGCGATCATTTGGCGTTTGAAAAAAAATAAAACCCATGAAATTATATTCATATGACATGCTGAAACATATGCCACTGTAACGTTACCTGGGATGAAGACATTTCACACGCGACGCAAGCAGAACACCTGCATGTGAAGTGAACTCCATAGACAGGTGAACTCCTCCTGCAGTGTTCAGGGCTATCATGGTTGTCATGTCAATAAATGCACGTGCGATGCATCCCCTGATGTAGAATGACAGTTTACGACAGTAGTAGAGGACAATACTGTTTCCCAACTGTAGGGGGACCCCGAGAGCAAAACCTACCTAGTGCTGCTTTAAGTGGTTAAAGGGATAGTTTCAAAAATGAAAATGAACCCATGATTTACTCACTCTCAAGCCGTGTATATGACTTTCTTTTCTCAGACGAATACAATCGGAGTTATATTAAAAAAAAATTCCCCATGGCTCTTCCAAGCTTTATAATGGCAGTGAATGGTCCATGAAAGTGCATTTATTCATCATAAAAGTGGTCCACACGTCTCCAGGGGGTTAATAAATGCCTTCTGAAGTAAATCAATAGGTTGGTATAAAAAAAAATTTTCTCCATATTTAAAACTTTACAAACTGTAATCTCTAAGTTTTGCTAATTGTGGTATGCGCGTTCACAAGAGACTGACGTTCCAGCGTATGGCGTAGGACGCAGACGTAGTGTCATTTCTGGTGATTAACGCGGAAGCGCAGAGGATAGAGCAAAACAAAACTTGGTTTTCGCGAGAACTAGCATATTCTCACCGGAGCATCCTACACTGAAAAAAATTATTATGGCCCGATTAAGTTAAGCATAATTAATTTGTGCTCGTTTAAATAATTTAAATTTAGTTTTTTTATTTTAATAAAAAAAAAATATATTGGTTTTATGGGTTTTTGTTTAAATTGAGATAAAATAAATTGATTGCGACCACTTACGATAAAAATATTTAGTAAATTCAACAAATAATTTTTTTCAGTGTACATCATGTGCTGGATATCATGTATTGTCAACACTGTTCTTTGATTTATCAGTAAAATAGCTTAGAAACTGAAAAGTTCTAGCAAATAAGCTTATTTCTTGATAACTAAAACCCACAGCTTCACTATTAGTAGCGAGACGCTGCCTGGTAGAACTAATTTGCTCTCTCACTAATGCATTCATATAAATGTAGTAATTTTTACTGTGCTACTTTATCTGTATCTGATTCAAAACGAGCAGAAATCTGTGAGAAATATAATGACCCAAAGACAAAAGAATTGATAAACAAAAGATGTTATGTAGGAGCAATAACCTTTTGGGCAGAGCTGTGTCATATACCATAGCTGTGCAAAAAACAACAACAACCAAAACCAAAAAACCTCAGCTCGAGGTTCAGGCTTATTTGTTCATTAATGACGTCATCAGCGACTAGTTAACGCCGACTTGACTTTCATCACATAAACGTCGACTTAGTAGTAGTAGTTGAACCCCTAGTACACAAAAAGACAAATTAACAATTTATTTTGATGGTCCCTTTTGAACATTCTGTTGAGTAACTTTGCATGTGTCAACTACCTGTCATTGGAGTATTGGTAGACTGTTGGCCTCTTCTAACTCTTTATTGTGATGGTCAGCGTTCAAGAACGATCTCAACTGCTAACTAACAGATATAGGCCTACAATTAAAATTATATCAGATTTGTCTAGTTTTAAAGGGGTGGTAAAACACGATTTCACTTTTCTAACTTTAGCTAGTGTGTAATGTTGCTGTTTGAGCATAAACAACATCTGCAAAGTTACAATGTTCAAAGTTTAAAGCAAAGGGAGATATTTGCTTTTAAAGAAATCAATTTCTAAGGACTACAGCAAACGGCAGTAGGGATTACAGACATTCCTCCAAAGGTTGTTGACATCAGCAGTCCCAATATTTACATAAACCCCTCCTCCGAGAATATTAAATAAGGAGGGGAGAGGCCATTTTGTATTGCTGTGGGGAAGAGTTGTTGTGGTATAGTTAGTAGACTGGAATGTTGTTGTCGCAATGCCGACGAAACGCTGTTATTTTTATCCGGATTGCAGGTCCACTTTGTTCAGCCTTCCGAGGGACAGGGGAGTTAGGGATTGGTCCCTCATAATTATTACCCAAATCTCGCTCTCTGTGCTGCACATTTCACGGAGGAAAGCTTCCACAATTTTCGCGAGTTCAATGCAGGATTCGCACAACTGCTTGTCCTGAAAGATGGATTTAAAAACAGAAGCTGTTTATGGGCCACAACCTGTAAGTATGATTTATTTTTCGTCGATGTGTTTTCCTGTAATAGTTCGTATTGTTAATTGTACGTTGTAGCAAGGAAGTAAACAAATGACAACGCTGTTTGGCTCTGCAAACCAGTTTGTTAAATGCTCATTCATACTTAATGTTATCCGACAAACACCTAACGTTACAAACTTTTTTAAAATCTCAACAGCGAACTTGGCATTAGTGTAAATTATTCTTTGATTAGAGCTTTTATGTATTATTTATCTACATGCTTGTTTATCTACGGGCATGCTAAACATGGTTCTGTTTTTGATTTGGCTACTATAGTAAAGCCAATGTTTAGTGTTCGTTTTGGGTTAATAGTTCTTGCGACAGATATTTGGCTATAATCGTTCTAAAAATACAAAAGTAACGGTGCCATTCAGTAGCGATCACTATAGATCCGCAGTCTCTACTCTTGAGGACTGAACAGGTTCTGCTCGATCATCTTCACTAAAATTGTCTGGGTCCGATTCGGGCTCATATTGGTATGGTTTTATTGACGCCATTGTTTCTAATACTACCAAAGCACAGTCTACCGGCAAAGGTAAGGGGCGTTGTTGTAAAGGCTCCTTTAAGAGAGGGCTTTTATTTTGACATCATATCTCACTTTCGGGCTGAGGAGTCTGGTGCGATAATCTGCCGTTGCCTGCTGAACTTAAATGGTCCGCTAGCCGTCGCTGAAAGGACATTTATTCCTGTTAAATTGTATTTGCTGCAGCAGTTCCCAAGGTGTTAGTCATTGACCTACAAGTAAGCCTGTTTGCCTTATTTTGGTGTTTATTGAGATCGGTACTGAGTTATTTATAACTTTGTCACTCTGACATGTCTAAACATGCCCTCAGCCGATGTTTCTGTTAGATTAGCTGAATAATGCTGTTCCATATGTGATTATTTCTTCTTTATTGAGATGTATATCACTGCCTTTGTTGATATAATACCTTTGTTATGTGATTTTGGTTATTTTGAGCTGTTTATATCAGACGAACGATTACACTCGGATGTGCCGCGATATCCATATATGGAGTGTGTATCATGTTAAATGACCGTGTACAGCTTAATGCACCATGTGATGCCTTCATTTCCTTCTTTGGATTGTATATTTGTATATTTCATGGTTTATTATATATATGCCAAGCTAGAAAGTTATTCATTATTCTTTATTGTATTTTTTGTTTCAGACTAATGCCTCTACTGCCTGTAATAGATACCTCTGCAGCTTATCCTTTATAAATACACCACCTAAAAAACTATTTACCTGTCTCCTCATCCTTATACAACTGTGCTCTGACCGGCACCCAGAGGGGTTCACTCATCTAATAACTAACCAGATCCTGTCAGTTAAAAGTACATAACAAATGGTCCTTCGAGCCGGATGAGTGTTCCTTTCTGATATGATGGACTCTGATGAGGAGATTGTTGGCGGAGCCCGTCCTAAGCGCCTTACTCGTTGTCCAGCCTACCTCGAGCAGTATGAGGTGCAGTTTCCCTGGTCCAGACCTGTCTCAGAGCCTGATGTTTTCCGCACCATGGAGACGCCTGTCCCAGCCTGGTCCCGGTCCCTTCAGCCATGTGTTACACCCCCTAGTGGTGACCATGTCCGTCCTGATGGCTCGCGGATCCTGTCATCCAGACGTCAGCTTACTCAGCCTGCTGTGTGCCCTCAGCCAGTCCCTTCCTCGCCTTCGACGGCTGATTCAGTGGCTTCGGCCCACCTCAGCGAGCTACAGCACCTGCGCCACGAGCGTGCAGCCTTCCAAGCAGATCTGAGAGAGTTGAGATCAGTTCATGCAGAAGTTCGAGAGTTAGTCATAGCAGCGCAGTCCCTTCGAGCAGACATTAGCCAAGCCAGAGGCCAACCTCTTTCGCCACTGCAGCCCTCAGTGTTGCGGTTGTCTAATCCTCCAGTCAAGCCCTGTGTGTCCACTCCTATAGTCGATAGTGGTCCTTTCCCTGATCTTCCTCCGCCGCCTTGGCCTGAGCCTGACGCAGCCTTAGCGAGACAGTTAGGTGACCTTGAGTTGTCCGGTGCAGCTACTTCCTATCGGCCTGTGGTACCAGAGTCTCAGCAGTATCCCTTTGTGCTCCCTACCACTCGGTCGCGTCCTTCTTGGCCTGGTGTTCCGGAGGCTGGTGAGTTCCCTCCTCCTCCTACTCCTCAGGACCTTAGAGAGTTGCTTACACCTAGTGCCATGCCTTTGCCTGTTCGCCACCAGTTAGCACCTGCCTATCCTAGTCTCCCAGCTTTCCCTCGTCAGGCAGAGCCTAGGGTGCGCCCTGTAGTCCGTTCCTCTGAGTTTGTGTATCGTGGTCCCCCTCCTACGATCCCTAAGTTTACTCATCCAGACCCTAGTGAGTTTGCTCGCCTTCGCATAGCTCTGGAGAACCTGCTCCCCCCAGATGGCACGGAGCTGTTTAAGTACCAGATCTTAGTAGATCACCTTAAGCTCGAGGAAGCTAAGATGATAGCTGATGCTAACTTGAATTCCCCTACCCCTTTCACGGACACTATGTCAGCACTTTGTGAAAAGTACGGCCAGCCACATCAGTTAGCCTTGAGGAGGATAGCTAGTGTCCTTGATAGTCCTGACGTTAGACGAGGTGACATCCCAGCCTTCCAGAGATTTGCTCTCCAAGTCCAATCCTTAGTCGGCCTGTTGAGAACTTTAGGACATGATGGTGAGTTGGAGTTGAGTTGTGGTTCCCACGTCGCACGCCTCCTGAGCAAGCTTCCCCCGGAGCAGAGAGCAGAGTTTCGTCGCCATATGTTTCGCCAACCTGGGTCTTCCCCTAACCTAGTCGACCTCTCTAACTGGCTTCGTTACGAGACCTGGTGTCATAGCTATGATACAGAGTTAATGTCTAAGAGCTCACATGCTGGCAAGAGGTCTGTTGCTATTCTGCATGGAGTTGGAACATCCTCAGTCCCATCCTCATCCTCGTCCCCTTCAACAGTTGAGTCTTCCATGCCTCGTAAAGGTTCAGTACAGCCAGCCAAGCCTGCTAGAACGAAGCGCTATTGTCCATTCTGTGGATCGCCTGAGCATTACCTGAGTCAGTGTGCTTCCTTCACACAGCTTACCACTGATCAAGTTAAGACCTGGATCCGTAGTCACGATCGCTGTTGGCGTTGTGCCAGATCACACCATGCTGCCCGATGCGATCTGAAGAAACCCTGTAGTCTTTGCCGTGGCTTACATCTTCGCTCCCTTCACGATGTGAATGTCGGTCCTTCCGCTACAGAGGATTCCACTACTATGGAGAAGAGTTGCCTTACGAGTTTCTCCTCGGATAGGTTCTTCTGCGATAAGCCTTCCATCAGTGGCCGTGTCATGCTTAAGGTGGTTCCAGTGCATCTGCATTTTGAAGATCGTACCTTGGATACCTTTGCCCTCCTGGATGACGGATCGGAGCGAACGATCCTACTCTCCACTGCCGCTGAAGCCCTGGGCATTCAGGGTGTTCCGGAAGACCTTCCGTTACGGACCGTCAGAGACGATGTTCAGGTCATTCGAGGCCGTTCCATATCCTTTCAGATATCTCCCGTCTCCCGACCACAGATCAGTTATCAGATCAGTCATGCCTTTACAGCTGATCGCCTTAACTTGTCGCGCCAGTCCTATCCCATTGAGCAGTTAAGGCGTAAATACAGACACTTGAGAGGCCTTCCCATCCGTACCCTTACAGATGTCCAACCATTGCTCCTTATTGGTTCTGATCAGCCCCACCTTATAACCCCCACTGAGCCTGTTCGATGGGGCGGCCAGGGAGCGCCAGTTGCTGTTCGAACCCGCTTGGGATGGACACTTCAGGGTCCTGTTCCTTCTAGGGGTTGTCCTTCTTCCCCTCGCCAGTGTCTGCTTACCTCTTTGGTTCCTGTCCAAGATGAGCTCCTTCACCACGTTCAGAGATTGTGGCAGTTGGATACAATTCCTTCCCGTGAGTGTACTGACGTTACTCGCTCCAAGCAGGACCAGGCTGCCCTTCAGCTGCTTGACCTTAAGACCATTACCCAAGAGATGGAGGGTGTTCATCGCCTCGCCACTCCCCTTCTTCGTCGTAGAGACATGCCTTCGTTGAATGCTCCGAGAGATTCAGTCTTGCCTACCCTCCGCAGTGGGGAGCGGCGTCTACTGAAGAATCCTGAGAAAGCCGAGACCTACCGAACAGAGATGCGAAAACTCCTTGAGACCGGAGCTGTCCGTGTAGTCCCTGATCCTGTTCCTGATAGCCCTGAGTGTTGGTACATTCCTCACCACCTTGTTAGCCACAATGGGAAGTCCCGTCTCGTCTTCAATTGTTCCCATCAGTACAGGGGTCAGAGCCTTAACCAGTACCTATTGCCCGGACCTACCCTTGGAGCCTCGTTGATAGGTGTCCTCCTTCGTTTCCGAGAGCATCCTGTAGCTGTGAGTGGAGATATTAAGGCAATGTTCCACCAGGTTCGCCTCCTGCCTGAAGATCGTCCTCTACTCCGCTTCCTATGGCGAGATCTTCAGATGGATGAGGCTCCTCGGACCTTCGAGTGGTTAGTTCTACCCTTCGGTACCACCTCCAGCCCTTGTTGTGCTATCTATGCACTCCAGCGCCACACCCGTCAGCACCCCTTGACCGATGAGGAGATCCGTTTCTCTCTGGAGAGGTGTTTCTATGTTGATAATTGCCTCCAGAGCCTACCTACTGCTGATGCAGCCCAGAGTCTGATTGATCGCTTGCGTACTATCCTTTCCGGAGCTGGATTCGAGATCCGGCAGTGGGCCTGTAACGAGCCGGCTGTATTGAGTCACCTGCCTCCTGACGCTCGAGCTACCAGTGTGGAGCTGTGGCTGACACAGGAGAAAACCGACGTCCCTGAGTCCACATTAGGTTTGAGTTGGAATTGGCAGTCCGATACCTTGTCCTATAAGCACCGGCCTGTGATCTATGAGACCCCTACCTTGCGGAATATTTATAGGGTCCTTGCTACACAGTACGACCCACTGGGATTGCTCCTTCCTTACACAACCCGAGCGAAAGTGATCGTTAAGCACCTTTGGAATAAACACAGAGAATGGGATGATCCTAACCTACCTCCTGACCTTCTCCGTTCCTGGATACAATGGGAAGAAGAACTTTGCTGCCTTCCTAGTGTCTCTCTTCCGCGCCCTTATGTTCCCCCTACGGTTGGGATTGGTGGAATCACTCACGAGGTCCATATTTTCTCAGATGCCTCTGAGCAAGCCTACGGAGCTGTAGCTTACCTACGTACCGTTGACCCAGCGGGCCAGACCTACCTGTCCTTCCTTATCGCTCGTTCCCGTGTTACCCCTAAAAGAGTGCATTCCATACCTAGGTTGGAGCTTTGTGGGAGCTTAGTTGCAGCACAGCTTGCGAAGTTGCTGGCCAACGAGTTGACCTTGACCATCCAGTCTACTGTTCTGTGGACCGATTCTACCACGGTTCTTCAGTGGTTGAAGTCTGAATCCTGTCGGTACCGTGTCTTCGTTGGCAATAGGATTGCAGAGATTCAGGAGCTTACCGCTCAGTGCTCTTGGCGCTATGTTAGATCTGCTGATAACCCTGCCGATGATATCACGAAAGGGAGATCTCTTTCCTACCTTGCCACCCCAAACCGATGGTCCCAGGGACCCCCTTTCCTTCTTCTTGACCCTCGGGAATGGCCAGTCCTTCCTACTCCTGAGCCTGGTGAGGATCCAGCGGAGTTGCGAAAGTCTACCTTCTGTGGAGTTATTGCCTCACCTAGCACCTGCAGTCACCCAGATAGATGGAATTATCCCACTTGGTTAGACCTGCTGGATGTCACTGCCCGAGACCTTCAAGGTGACCCAGATCCTGACATCGTTCCAACGGCCACAGATTATAGTCAAGCGGAAGTCCATGTCCTTAAGCAGGTCCAAAAGGAATCCTTCCCTGAAGATTACCACCTGTTAGAATCAGGGAAGTCAGTTAAACCTAGTAGCCGTCTAGTTGCCTTGGCCCCTGAGATGGATCCTTCTAGTGGATTGATTAGAGTTGGTGGTCGTTTGAGGAGAGTGGCTGACCTCGCAGATTCCGTTCTACATCCTGTAGTCCTAGACCCGAAGCATCCAGTGACTCGCCTGATCATTCGCCATCATGACACCCAGCTGCATCATCCTGGATCAGAGCGGCTGTTTGCTGAAATAAGGAGATGCTATTGGATCCTGCGAGGCCGTGAAGCTGTTCGACGGTTCCAGCATACCTGTCCGGAATGTTGTCGGTGGAGATCCCAACCTTCGGTGCCTCAGATGTCTGATTTACCTTCTGCCCGCCTTCAGCTTTACAAGCCTGCCTTCCATTCATGTGGGATGGATTGCTTTGGTCCTTTCCTAATCAAGATTGGAAGACGTACGGAGAAGCGCTGGGGTATTCTCTTTAAGTGTCTCACCACGAGGGCCGTGCACCTAGACTTACTCCCTAGCCTGGATACTGATTCCTTCCTCATGGCCCTTAGGAGGTTCATCGCGAGGAGAGGCACCCCAGCGCAGTTATGGTCAGACCGAGGGACCAACTTCCGAGGAGGCGAGCGGGAGTTGCGTGAAGCGTATGCTACCTTAGCTCCTGACTTGCAGCGTCATCTTGCTCGCCAGAAGATCCACTTCTGCTTTAATCCCCCATCAGCCCCTCACTTTGGTGGAGTTTGGGAGAGGGAGGTGAGATCTGTCAAGTCAGCATTGTACACTGTCTTGGGTTCCCAGTCGGTTCCTGAAGAGGTCCTGATGACAACTCTGTTGGAAGTTGAGGCTATCCTTAACTCAAAACCCCTGGGTTATGTATCCTCCGACGTGGCCGATAGTGACCCAGTGACCCCTAGTAGTCTCCTCATGGGGCGGCCTGATGGATCGTTGCCTCAAGTCATCTACCCAGAATCTGAGATGCTAAGTCGCAGAAGATGGAGGCATTCCCAGATCCTGGCAGATCGATTCTGGTCCAGATTCATCCGTGATTACCTCCCCAACTTACAGACCAGACACAAGTGGCAAGCCTCACCTCCTGACCTATGCGAGCATACCTGCGTCATGATTGTGGACCCTCAGTTGCCCCGAGGTTTATGGCCTGTAGGGAAAGTCGTTCAGACACACCGGAGTCCTGATGGCCATATCAGATCAGCAGATGTGCAGATCAAGGGTCAGATCTATACTAGACCAGTTGCCCGCCTGGTTGTCCTACCACCCTTGCCTTCAGATGATCCTGGAGTTCCTAACCCTCCTGAATAGAGTCGCCTTTCTTGAATACAAAGATGCTTCTCATCTTTGGGGGCGGCTGTTGTAAAGGCTCCTTTAAGAGAGGGCTTTTATTTTGACATCATATCTCACTTTCGGGCTGAGGAGTCTGGTGCGATAATCTGCCGTTGCCTGCTGAACTTAAATGGTCCGCTAGCCGTCGCTGAAAGGACATTTATTCCTGTTAAATTGTATTTGCTGCAGCAGTTCCCAAGGTGTTAGTCATTGACCTACAAGTAAGCCTGTTTGCCTTATTTTGGTGTTTATTGAGATCGGTACTGAGTTATTTATAACTTTGTCACTCTGACATGTCTAAACATGCCCTCAGCCGATGTTTCTGTTAGATTAGCTGAATAATGCTGTTCCATATGTGATTATTTCTTCTTTATTGAGATGTATATCACTGCCTTTGTTGATATAATACCTTTGTTATGTGATTTTGGTTATTTTGAGCTGTTTATATCAGACGAACGATTACACTCGGATGTGCCGCGATATCCATATATGGAGTGTGTATCATGTTAAATGACCGTGTACAGCTTAATGCACCATGTGATGCCTTCATTTCCTTCTTTGGATTGTATATTTGTATATTTCATGGTTTATTATATATATGCCAAGCTAGAAAGTTATTCATTATTCTTTATTGTATTTTTTGTTTCAGACTAATGCCTCTACTGCCTGTAATAGATACCTCTGCAGCTTATCCTTTATAAATACACCACCTAAAAAACTATTTACCTGTCTCCTCATCCTTATACAACTGTGCTCTGACCGGCACCCAGAGGGGTTCACTCATCTAATAACTAACCAGATCCTGTCAGTTAAAAGTACATAACAGGCGTGACGTTTCCGACAAACGTGCACTAGGCGGTTAGCGAATCACTACACACTGGGCCAGCTAACCAATCTGAGCCCATTGCGTATTTTTGAGGGACCGGCTTCATAGAACCCGGAAACCATCAGACCGTTTTACAAGGAGGACAGAGCAGTGTAGAATAAAGGGAAAATATATGAAAAATAATGCAATTTTTTTAAAAACGAAGCAGGAACACATGTTACAGTGCACCCCATAAACACAATCAAGCCTTCGAAAGAATGTGTTTTACCACCCCTTTAAATAAACACAAAAAAGAGACGAAAAATCCGAAGTTTCAGTAAGTTTACTTTTGCTGTTTAAATAAATGTTCAGTGATATCTTCCAAAGATATTTAAATTTTGGCACAATTTTTTTCTCTAAATAATGTTGATATGGAAACTAGTAAATACACTAAGTTTCATTATGCTGGCATGTGCGGAACGTTTTAAACAATGTGTTATAACTAACCTGCGTTGTGCCCCGCTCACCCCTACTCGACTAACACTCTAGTCTATTGAGAGTTAGTAGACATGTAGGTGCAACCATGCAATGTTTCTTATAGTCAGTAGAAAGAACATCAAAATAAAGTGAAACTGAAAATGAATAATCCGTTTTAGTTAACCTTGTAATCATCACATTACAGATGTCTATAACTTTGTGGTTTGCTTTTCCTTTGCATGAGTGACAGGTTGAATTTTAAAGAATAATGTGCCTGGATAAATCATTTACAATAAATACGGCAACATTCCATTAAAAAATTTTTCATTTTGATTTCATGGTGTTTCTAATAGAAGTAGAAACGGGCATTTTTATTGCACATTGAGTGGTAACAGCAATTATATCATATGTCCTCTAGATGGCACCATAAACCTTCTTGTCTATATTACCCGTACAATTGGTTTGACAGGTATCAACAGTTTATTCAATACATTAAAGCAGTCTAAACCTTTTTCTTTTTTTTCTTGTAAAAGCTCAAATGCCCAGTGCTCAGTCAGCACTCACCTCTGGGGCGTTTGGTGTTGGTGGAGAGTTTTTCTTGCCCTTGTCATCCACAGGGAGCACAGAGGAAACAGCCTTAAGAACTGTAGCCCCCTCTTTGTAACCCTATCCGAATATTAATACCCATCAAATCCTGCTGGGAATATTTCCCTACTTTCCTGGTGTCGAAAAGAATAACTTGATTTTCTCATTGCATTCCTTCGCCTGTTGAACCAACAGCGGTCTGAGGCCGTGTTAGGGAGGGTGCTGAGAGTCAACAGCCACTGCGGTGGCATCCAACTTTCAATTCCCATCGAAAATACGCAAGCCTTTAGAGGTCAAACTGTAAACGCATAGGGGAAAATAGAAAATTATTTATTTATTACAAAAATATTATTAAAATACACTTACACGAGCACCAAAGTAAAAATCGCAGCATGCAGTATCTCAGATAAACATGTTCTCACATTTATAGTTTAAGAGATTTGTATATCGGCTCACAAGGGGTTTCTAAAGACCTGCTGATGAACTGACTAGCTTTGGTTTTCATCTGAAAATATATTATCATAATGCCATGTTAACTGCTCAAATATAAAATAGTTTCCTCGATTGTAACTAGCAAACAGTGAGATTGCATTGACATAGAGAGGGTACGTTACGTAATACTGCAATTATCAGAAAGTTGAGCTGAATACATACACACAAAGCACCTTTTAATGGTAATACAACAGAAGCCCTTGCCCCCTTTCCATTTAGTCATCCATCTAGTGTCCCTGACATTTCCTTGCATAATTTCTTTACAATATAATGTTGCGAAACAAAAACGAACAAACAACACAAAAGAAAACACCACATTTTAGCTAATTCACTGACATTTTTCAGAACACATTGTAAACAGGGCCGCCAGTATTCTTAACACATATCATCACAGTTTCTCCAAATATAAAATATCTCCACTCTACTTCCTGTGTAATGCTTGGCTTTGGAATAGCAAAAAGGTCCAAGTATTGTTCTTGGACTGTTAGCACTTGCTCGGGTTGCTTTGATTCACTGTTGTTGGATTTTGAACTCCAAAGAACCTAAAGGAAGATCGAGGTCCACTGCAGCTCAACTGAGTGCGAGACATTTTCCTTGACCTGAGACATTCCAAGGTAAATGGGCTCCATCAGAACTCCTCCACGCTTGTGTTCGGGTCATTCTCGTGCAGTCCTACAGTACGGTTGTGGTCCTCAAGTGGTGGCCCTTAGCTCATGAAAACAGAGGCAGCAGCATTGGTCACCTGATGGTAACCTGTTAACACTGGTAATGGAAATGCTGGTGCACTTTTCCCTCCATGTGCGCATGGGAGTGTGTGTGGGTGTGTGTGTGCATGTCTGTGTAGACCTTGGTATAAATCTTTGGTGGACCGCTGAGAGCTGGGGGCCCTGTTCCCATAAGTCTCTGGTTGGGCAGGTCAGGGTTGATGGCGCTTGGCATGCTGGGCTCCTTGTCAGGAATGTGATGGTCTCGATAGGTCGTCGGTCGGGGAGGCAAAGCGCTCTGGCGTCTGCGGCTGTGGCACAACCAGAGCACGATGGTGCCTACGATGAGCAGGGCAGCAGCTGGGATCCCAATGATCAGCGGCCAGGGAAGACCGGGGCTGATGTGGCGTGGAATCACATCTTTTTCCACCTTGGGATCTGTAAACGAACACTGCCATTATTGAAATAAAACTGATATAGCAATATGGCTTAGTGCGATTTAATGAAGTAAATATACATTCTTCTGAATTCCGAGCATGGTTGCCATCCGTCCTGTAAAATACGGAATCGTCCCGTATTTACAAGCAAAATGACACGTTCCGTATCAAACCAATATGGGACGCGATTTGGTCCGCTCATAGTTCAATAAACACATACGGATTTTGCAGTGTGGAGAATACTGATAGCAAATATAAAGAAATCAATTTCACAATAAGTAGTAGAGAAGCTCATTTGCGCGTGATTGTGTTTTAGTGGCTTTGTTGCCATTGAGGTGGAGTCTCGAGAACACGCTGTAAACTTGCACGGTTTTTTAAAGACATGTCGAGCTTGCGTCGGGTCCACTGTTTGAACGCAAGAGGATCTCCAGATATAGATATAGGGCTGAATAAGGTGTCAATAAGGTATCAAAAAGGGTCGTGAATGGGTGTCTCTTATTTTGCCACACTGAACCCTAATTCAGAGGGAAGTGTGTCATTTACGCATGTGTAATTCATGATACAGTGTTTCAGAGCCACATAATGCCTAGCCATTCTGAGACGTTGTGAGCTGTATGCGTGTAAATAAACATTCAGTGCCTTAACTTTGAAACCGAGCTTCATTCTGAAACCGGCAGTGCATTTATTTGTTTGCCAGGACCCCGTCAAAATAAAATCTTGATGGCATTTTTAGAAATAATTCTCAACCAAAGGGCCAGAGCTCACTAGTGGTCTTCAACAAACTTCCAAGATGGCCATGAAAATAAGCGATTCGAATACATATTTCTAGGTATGTCAAGCTCTAAAATACTTTGAGTTGAATTTGTGTGTGTGTTTGGGGGAGGGGTGGGTTCAGATATATTGTTGTGGACAATGGAGGTGCATTTAAGTTAAAAAAGTTAAGATCCACTGTTCTATAGTCAGAATTGGTCAAAAACTGTGCGAATGTGGCCTATGAAAATTCAAGTGGAAAGAGATATTTTGTAAAGAGTAAACCCAAGTACGAACACCTACATTTAAAAAATTCTTCTGATTAAAAAGTAATTTCTCTGCTTTTTTCATTTTCTTTGGAGATGCACTCCCCAGCAGTGATGCCAGTAACGCGTTACTTAGTAACGCGTTACCCTAATCTGACCACTTTTTCCAGTAACGAGTAATCTAACGCGTTACTATTTCCAAAGCAGTAATCAGATTAAAGTAACTTATCCAAGTCACTGTGCGTTACTATTTTTGTCATTTTCCTTACTAAAAATATATATTTTTGCTTTCTTGTTGAGTCTCAGCAGGGGTTTTCCTGCATAGAGGAGAATTACGAGGCAGCCACTCCGTCTCAAGACAGGCAGTCACTTGCTCAGATTAGGCATGTCGTGATCATAAATAATCATCAGAAATATATATTGTCACATTATCCTTCAGCAATCATTATTCACATATTATTATTTGCTAGCAGCCTACAAAGTCATCTAAAGCCATTCCATAGCTGAATGTATGTCTTTCCTCCGCTGTACGTTAGCTCAATCATTCTCCGTTCAGCAAAACTGCGCGTCGCGTTCGGTTCCAGTCAGCAGCTGCTCGGTAAAGCTCACTCCATATGAAATATTCCCGTTATAATACTTGATATGTTGATAAAATAATTTATCTTGCTGGAGTTTATCTAGCGGTTTCTGAAAGATGTTGTGCTCGAGCTACCCAGGTGACAACACAAGGACTATTAATCAGCATCACACGCACAATAACCGGAATTTAAAACTGTGAAGAAACAAATAATCAGTGAATGTTTGGACCGATATAGGCTACATAGTAGACTAGGATTTGTGCGCTCAACGCTCATCTTCTCTTTATGCCGTGAACTTTTCAATGTGCACTCGCGCTGCACTGCACACTCTGATTCCATGTTGCTTTAAGCGCATCATTCTGCACACGGGATGCGCATAAGCGCTTTGTTGCCGCTCTGTTTTGAAGCGTTTCATATATTTTCATAGTTTTGTGCACTTAAAGATTATTAAAAAATATATTGTTCTCACGTATCGATCATATAATTGTTGTCCCTTTACAGAGCTGCACATCAGGTTTACAATAAACTATAAATCTTGTAATTTTATATTATTTGTGTAGGCCCATATAATTATTTATATTCATATATAAATATAAATTAAAAAAATAAATTTAAATTGTTTTTCATAAATGTATTTAATAAGAACACAAAGTAATTTGTACCTTTTCATTAACATGTTTAGATTTTATAAAATTAGTCAAAATATTTTTTTTGGAGATACAATTTCAGGAGATACATTGTTGACGTTACTATTAAAAATGCACTTTCCAATAAAGTGTTGGCAAAAATGGTTGTCATTTCTATGTTGAGGCTGCAGAGGTGTTGTCGGCAACTGATGAATGTAACTAATAAAGTAACTTGTAATCTAACTTAGTTACTTTTAAAATCAAGTAATCTGTAAAGTAACTTAGTTACTTTTAAAATCAAGTAATCTGTAAAGTAACTAAGTTACTTTTTCAAAGTAACTGTGGCAACACTGCTCCCCAGCAAAATCACCCCAATCATTATAGAACTATTAATTCTTTCCAAATAAAACTATTCAAATCATCTGGTGAAACTTACTGTACATATATATATATATATATATATAGAAAACCAAAATATTGCAGTAATTTTTTCCCAATATCGTGCAATATCTAAATACATTTTAGATAATAAGTTGAGTTTTTCACCAAATACTAAAGCACTGTGTAAGAGGGGGCAACAGAGATTGTACTGTTTGAGGAAACTACGGTCTTTTTATGTGGATAAAACATTGATGTGTATGTTTTACAGATCTTATATTGCGTCTCTTATCTTTTTCATTACTGTGTTGGTTCAATTTCATAAACACGAAAAATAAGAACTGTCTGGAAAAAATAGTAAATCAGGGAAGTAAAATAATTGGCAAGAAGCAGATGAGTATGGCTCAGTTTTATCAAAGGCAGTTGTGTTGGGAAAAAAAGAGTATATTGATGAATAAGTCACACCCTATGCACCATGAGTTTCACCTCCTCCCCTCTGGTATTCGTTTTAGAACTCCTTTTAGCAAAACAAATCGGTTTAGACAGTCATTTATCCCTTCAGCTGTCAACATTTTAAATGTTAGGAAAAATGTTGTTTGATGATTTTGTGTTTTTTATATGTTTGTATTATGGTGTTGTCTTATGCTTGTATGCTGCAACCAAATTGCCCTCGGGAAATGAATAAAGATGAACTGAACTGAACTGAACCCTAATTTATTCACTGCAATATTAGTGCCGTAAAGCCACTTAGTTTGGATGGGAGAATTATAGGAACTGACCTGAGAGAACGGTGAGGTAGGCACTACGGAAGCTGTAGCCCATGGTATTAGCCCCTAGACAGATATACATTCCAGCATCCTCGTCGCGTGCCTTGATGATGGCTAGCTTGTTGAGGTAGGACCCGTCAGGTCTGGACCACACGTCCCCAGTGGGCAGCACCACAAAGTGCTGGCCTCCAACCTCCAGCGTGGAGTTATAGCGCCCCTCTGTGCCTGGGTCGACCCGCTTTAGCCACTGAATTACGGGCTTGACGTCACTGTGGACTTTACATTGGAACGAGGCTGTTCCACCAAACTCCACAGTTGTGTTGACAGGATGGGTACCAGTCAGAATGGGTTTGGAGTTGGTGCGCTCTGTAGAGAAAACCGATCAAAACTTAAAGTAACTTGAATATTCTGTCTGAACTACCATTAGATCACTTTGCACATTTGCAATTGAGTTCAGTGTAATGGTAAACAGAAACAGTGTTCAGAACCATTGTATAGCGATTAACTATTGAGTTGTGCCGTTAATGCATAACATACTGTATGTATAATATAATAAGTATAATATTGGTATAATTTCTGTTATACCAATAATTTTCAGTCAACTCTGAACGATCCACAACAATAAAAGTAGCAAAAAGTATTAATACATATTTTCTAATGCAAAATATATATTTATATATGATTTAAAATATATTAAAATGTATATATAAATATTTATATACATTTTAACACATATATTCCATGCTATGTTAACAATTCACTTTAGATATCACAACTAATATCACTCACTAATTATTTATTATTAAATGTATACATATATTTTAAAATGATATACACATATACATACACACATTGGGCTTCATTCATGAAACACGAGCAGAACAAATTTGAGCGTAAATTGTTCGTAAAGCCGGTCTGATGTAAATTTTCGGATTCACGAAAATGTTAGTATTTTCAAAATGTTAGTTGGTACGAAATAAATTTACACCTGCTCCCTACCACGTGTAAATGGTGCGTAAAACATTTGAACGTTCTGTGTTCTAATTTAGGCAAACTGATGACATTACATTTTGATGCACTATGTACCATAATAATATTTCAAGAGTTGATTTGCCCCGTCTTTTTTTTTATTGTTCAACGTTGGGTAATAGCATAGGGTAAGCGCTCACATCCATCACAGCGCTCGTCACTGTCACTTTTTACATGGCCGTCCAATCACAGTGGAGGAGGGGCGGGACAAAAACTACACCGACCAATCATCCCACTTGTACACCGACTGAACAACAATAATGGAAAAGTTAATACTGCTTTTTACTGCATTTTTTATATTCAGTAATATTCTTCAAAATGAGATACTAGTAACACATTACTGCCATGGTTATTCTGTATCATATTCATAGCAATCAAAGTATCTCAATTGAAAAAACGCTGCCCTTGAGAAGCGCTTTCAAGCACCACCAGAGGCCGTTTTCAGAAGAGCACCAGGCATTTTTATCGGGCTAAAATGCTTTGATGGACACATGATAGTTTAATATTTATTGCTAGGCATATGGCCAATTAGTCTCTTTAGCATTTATGTAATATACTGGAGCCAAACCTGAGAAAGAAGTCCAGAAGATTCCACAGCGTTCCTGGCCATGTCATTTGCAGTTGTAACTCATGGGCGGGGATTATGCTAATTATGAATGAGCGTTCACGCACGTCCTATTTACGAATGTTTGGAATTCATTAATATACACACGTTTAACTACCAAATCCGTGGTATACGAAGCGTTTGTGAATATGGAGGAGAGTTTTCGTAAATGTCCATTTTACGCGCAAATTACTTAAATAAGTCACATGCAACAAACATAAATTAATATATTTGCACTGGATAACAACAACAAAGTGGCAATTATTATACAATACGATATATAATTATTTATTATATTTAATTATTCGAAATATAGCAAACCACAAAAAAGTTTGTAATATATTATAAAATTAAATATTTATATATTATTAACAAATAGATAACATTGCTGCTAACAGTCCACATTGGCTACCAAACTCACCAATTACATCCACTTTGTAGGTGGCATTGATGTGTCCTGCTGCATTGGAGATGTGACAGGTATATTTGGCACTGTCCTGAGGCTGCAGGTTCTTCAGAGTCAGTGTCCACTGTGGCCGTTTACTCTGCTGAGGGCTGGGCAGCTGGCTATGGTCTTTCCACCATGTAATGACCGGTGTTGGATTGCCACTGGCCAGACACTTGAGACGCACCGAGCTGCCAACAGGCTGCTCTAGCACACGTCTGCGCATCTTTGTGGGCTGACTGAAGCGTGGCTTCACTGCGGAGGAAATAAAACATTTACAGCATGAGGTTACGGCTGGATGACAAAACATAATTCCGTTAGATAGTCACACATCAGTGATGAAATGATCTCTCTTAAGCTCTTTCAGGATGCTGGCACGAACACGGCCCATGCTGATGACCTCATGTGTTGCGTAACCCTTAGTGAAAGATGAGGAGGGTGTGTATCAGACAGTTGCTTACCCCATGGCTCTCCGGTGGGGTCGTGCATGGTGAGATCTGCGTTAGGTTCTGCTGCGTCTGGAGGAGGCTGGTTCTGTGTCACAGCTGCATCGTCTGAAAGACACAGTCCGAAGTTATGAAGCATAAGAAATCTTTACCGTTTCATCATGCTTCACTTCAGAATTCTACACATGTAGATTTAAATAATCAGTAGAAAGAGTGTGTCACATGTATGCTCTGTTTGCCTTAGTTCCCTAGTTAGACTCCTTGGCTGTTAATTCGTTTCTACACACCTGTTTCTGTTAATTAGCCCTGTGTATTTAATTCCTGAATTTCCTGTGTTTCTTTATTTGATCTGGTATCGTATGATCAGTATTCCTTGTTTATTTTATTCAAGACTGTTTTTGTTATTAATCTTCTTTGTCACACGCTTCATGACCGAGTGGAGGAAAGAGATTTCTCAGAATGAACTGTGCATTTCTATAAAATCTTATTTATAACATTAAAATACCCAGTGGTCCTTAAAGCATTTGGACACTTAGGCCGTGTGTCCACCAAAGCGTTTTTTCACGCAGCTGGCTGACGTATTCAATTGTTTTCAATGGGAGCGCCGCGTTTTGAGAACGGCATGAGCGTAACAAGGCGCTGAGCGAGTATTTCAAGCTCAAGCACTGAGCGTTCAGCGTTTTTTACTGGTTGCCGAGAGTTTAAGAATGTTCAACTTTGAGTAAAGCGCAACGCTCATCACTGTCACTTTTCACCCAGCCGTCCAAGGGGAGGAGGGGCGGGAAAAATACAACACCGACCAACCGCCACAATCTGCTCTGTACAACGTCAACAGATGATAACAAGCAGTATAATAACGGAACAAAATACTTTAAAACAAGAGCCAGAGCAAATACTTTACATTGTATCAGCATTTTAATATATAATATATACAGAAACAAACTATCTGTGAAATGAGATACTAGTAACTTCCGTGGATATTCCGTATCATAACAAGCAAAGAGTCTCAACTGAAAAAAAAGCTGCGCTGCCAAAACGCTCCCAAGCGCCCGCGGCGAGATGTTTTCAGCAGAGCGCCATAGCGTTTTCAGCCGGCTAAAAACGCTTTGGTGGACACAGGGCCTTAAGCCACACGTAAAAAGTCTCTGCATTAGATACCAAATACTGAACAACTCTGCAATTAGAAAGGGAAAAAACAACATCTAAAAAAGAAGTGATGTTTCAAATTATAAAACAATGTGAGCACATGTAAGCAAAAATGCATAAATATCTTTGCATTGGATAACAAAATATACAAAAATGGCAATTAGTATAAAATATATCTTTATATTAGGGTAAATATAAAACAATAGCCTCACTGTTCACAATTAAGACAAATATTTGGACACTTTCTGGTAGTCAAACTTTGTTGCAGAGTTAACAAGATTTTGCTAGAACGACAATTGATACAATCATAAAAACAACATTTGGTCTAGTTAGAAGTAAACAAAATGTCTAAGAAAAGTGTAGTTCTGAGAAAAGGTTCATTTGTTTTCAGGTGACATATGCTTTGACATTGTTAATATACAAATATTTTCTAATAAAATAGGATTTGTTTACAAATGATTTCAAGCAAATCTCTGCCACTCAGGGAGCAATTTATATGTCAGCTTGTTTCAGTGTCCGTGGATTAAATTCAGAATGAAAATATTTCTTTTTTTAAAGCATTTGTGAAAGTACTAAAATCTTATTTAACCCCAGTCTAACACGTCAATTCAAAAAATCCTCATGTTCTCAGGCCTAATTTAAGGGATAGTTTAGATATTGGTCCATAAATCAGCAGTCAGATGTTGCTCTAGCAATATGAGCTCTTTCATCTTCATACCCACTATTAATGTCTGCAAATGGTGTCATGTAAATCATGTTGAATGAGCGGGTCAATGCAAAGGCCAACACTTGGTGAGATTTATTTGTAGTGCTTTGAGAGCCAACAGAACCCCTCTGTGCAGAAAAAACGAACGATTTTGCTTGGAGATCAGTGGACTGTGAGGTGTGTAAAAGATTGTGTGTTTTGTTTCGGAACCAGTGACATTTTAGAACTCCATGGGAACGATAACCAGGTCGAACCGATGCAATATTTTGGACGGGTTTGTGCGCTGGGGGTGAGCAAACACTGCTATATTGTTTCTTCTCTCCGGTTTCCACACTGTTTAAGACACAACCCTGTGTTGACTTAACCCTGGACAGGAAACCAATTAACTGACTTTAACCTAAACTGTGCAGACAGAGCTGAGAGTGCTGCTTTGTTTGGGATGAATTTCTCTGGCTTGACTCACAGGAATGCACAGAGAACCCTCTCACTCCCCTGAATCCACAGCAGACCGATCTCCAGCACACACACACACACACACACACACACACACACACACACACGTGTACATGAGCCGAGCACAACATCTTTATGTACACAACATTACTTATTTTGGGCAATCCCAAATCAACAAGCCGCGAATCAACACCGTGGCAACAAATGGTTCTCACATGGGAAGGTGATGAAACTACTTAGTAAAATGCCTTCTGAATACTTTCCATAGTTCTGTTCAGTCAGCGTCATCAGTGGTTGGTACAGCTAGTACTTCACTTAAAAAGTGAACCAAATATTATACAATGTTACTCCCCCCCTCCTTCATGACACAGAATTGAACGGTAGTGTATATACAGGCTTTAAAGTTTGGGGTTAGTGATTTTTAATGTCTTTGACAGAAGTCTCTTATGCGCACCAAGGCTACATTTGTTTTATGAAATATTATTATAAATATGATGACAAAGATGAATTTTCATCATTACTCCAGTCTTCTGTCACATGATGCAGCAGTAAAATTTTATTTTACCTTCATGCATCTTTTTTTTATCAACACTTGAATGTTGAAGTTTAATTAAAAAAAAAATACTTTTTATTTTTTTTATCAAAGACTATGTCCAGATCGGAAAGAGAATGATGATCAAAACACAGATGGACACATGTTAGGCAGTTTTGAACTTACATGCTGTTTAATGTTTGATGATCGCATTATTTTATCACTGTCACTTGTTTGTGCTTCTTCTTCACCTGTGTTTTGATCTGGATATTTTGTACTATTTCAGAAGATGCATAATATCGCCACCTACAGTAAAACAGTGAAAACATATAGCCGGAAAATTCAGTTAATGGCAGGGAAAGAGTAAAGCTGATTTGAAGTAAATTCCTATGTACACTACCAGTGGACTAGCCTACCCAAAAATTCAGATACTCAGAATTAAGAACATATCGGTTTTCTTTATAAATCAATATTTTCAAACAATGTAAATTTAGAAGACTATGTGAAAAAAAGTATTTAATAGGCTATTCAGTCAAAAGAGTAAAAACAACTACAAGCCAAGTATACTTAGAATACTTCATCTTTTGATCGAGATAAACTTAAAAGTATAATTGAGTACAAGTATAGGCAAAAAATACTTAGATGTTTCTGTCAGTATAAGTCAAGTATACTTGAGTGCAATTTTAAGTATATTTCAGAAAGTACATAAAAAGTAGACTGAAAGTATATTCTTATTTTTAGTTTGAAAGAAGTATACTAATAGCACACTTGAATAAACAACTTTTTTGTAAGGAAAATTCTTTGTTGTAACTTTAGATCCATTTAATGCATGAAATTATTAATACATAAAAGTTAATAATTAATTATTGCTTCAAATAATTTTTTTATTAAATAAAAGTATTTATAAAAAAAAAAAAAACTACTGACCCCAAACGTTTGAATGGTAGTGTATTTTCCACATTACTGAACATGACGATGAAAGGAAAGCCTTCAAACTCTCTGTTTTTCTTTAGTTCATGCTGTCCTGAGGCTGTGTGTGTAGCTGCTGTGGAGAGTGCACCGCACCTTTGTCCCCGCTAATCCTTGTATGCTAAGCACAGGCCTTGCATGTTCAACACAGACATTCAGGCCAAAGCTAGCAGAAGTGTTTTCACCAGCTTTCAGTCCATTGTTACCTTTGGCCTTGGGGTGTAGGAGCAAAAGTAAGACCATTGCTGCTCTATTCAGCGGCAGCAGAGGGGAATCAGTGGAGCTTTAAGTGGGCTAAAGAGGTCTTACTGAGAGCCCAACTCCAGACTCTAGTTCTCTGAATTGTGAAGAGCAAGTTCTCTAAACAGGTGTCCAAAAAGACAGAGGTCTTCCTGACACAACATTTTAGAGCTGTATGTTTCTAATAGAGTGAATTCAGAGTTCACTTACTCTCAGTGAAGTTTTTGCACTGGTGGGGCAAGAAAAAAGAGGCAAAGGAGCTCTGAAGCTCTGAAGGACAGGGGCCTCCTTTTCCTCTGCAGCCCTACAGAGATTCATATAGAGAGGGGGTGCCCAAAGAAGGTGGCCTTGGTTGAGGTCCACAGGCAGCTCCACAGCTCAGCTTACAAATGATCTTCACGTGGACTCAGTGTTAATAAGGCTCACATATTATTTTTTCCAACTGGGATGAAGTTAAAAGCAACGCCTTCAAAAAGGTTCATTCTCCATTCATACCTGTGTGCAAACATACATTCCTGTAGATCTGCCATATAGAGCTCCACATGCTTGAAAAAAAATCAAAGCAAAACAAACATGGAATAGAAAGCAGGCCGAAACGTTTCTAGCGATTTTCACTGACGAGGGCGACATCTAAATAAAAGAAACATCAAAGGAAAAAAGGGTCTTACCTTTTTTTTTCTATAAAGGTCATAATGAAGATTGAAGATGGTGTAGAAACTTACTGAGTCGTTTGACTGAGAGTGATGCTGTGTTTTTAAGGTAATAGCCTATCACTAACTCAAACCATGTCTGTTCCAGTAAATCAAAAGAAAACACAGCCAATGCTGTTTACTATAGTGAGATTATAGTACTAGGAATGGAAAAGGTATGAGCTGGTATATTTTTTTTGTACAATAACACTTTTGAGTGCTTTCCAGCCCTTTGAGCTCTTCCAGTAATTTTGTTCTTGATGAAAACATTACAGAGTTCTAATCTTTCTTGAAAGAAGCTGTTGTGTTTTCATGTATTCAAATGTATTCAAAAATACTGGAGAAAGATGAGAGGAAAATACAAAGGAATAGACAGCTGTTAGAAAAGCAAGTGCTTATTCCTGCCAATAAAATCAAAACAAAGCAATCAAATCAGATGGGTAATGTAGATAAGCTTTCATGCTTTTAAGAAATATGATTTGATACCTCTATTTTTGTTTGCTTTACACATACATCTAATTTCCTTCTGTATATTTGGGATGGCATATCTCTATGAGTGCTGACTGAAGAGGCAAATTAGAGGCTGTTTGTACATTCACAGCAGGCAAAGACAGAGAGAAGCAGAGGAGAAAGGGTAATTAGAAGTCTCCTTGTATCTTTTATAGAGCCATAAGTGGTTTGCTGCAACAGTCATATGGTGACTCGGGAGGAAATTGGCCAAACCTAATGTGCCTGTGTTCTTTTCTTCTCTGTTGTGAGTGGAGTGGGCCCGGAGCATCCTGCAGAGAGCCCGGCCCAGCCTCTGGCCCTTCTAATGAGGTGGATGAAAGGCCCTTTAATGTGGCTCTCTGATGAAGGTGGGTAATTTGCATCCCTTTAGTTTAATTAAAACCTTCGCTCCCCCTGCAGCTCAAAGAAGGCTCCGTTGTATGCCATGAAACCAAAGCCATGATGTGATTAGGTTCTGGTTTGAATTGCACATAGAAGGAATAGCAGGGTGGGCATGAGATGCATCAGGGAAATACCAGAGTCAAAATATTCAGTGCATATACTGGATGCTATAATTTGATACTTGATGAATGTATCAAGTATCAAATTATGTCAGAGCATCTCCAAAACGGCAGCTCTTGTGGGGTGTTCCCGGTCTGCAGTGGTCAGTATCTATCAAAAGTGGCCCAAGGAAGGAACAGCTACCGTAGCTCTAATTGCTCAAGAAGTTAATGCTGGTTCTGATAGAAAGGTGTCAGAATACACAGTGCGTCACAGTTTTTTGGTTATGGGGCTGCATAGCTGCAGACCAGTCAGGGTGCCCAGTAGAGCCTTAGTGATGGCTGACCACAGCGGAGCGGAGGGAGTGTAGAGCCGAGGCAGAGCCAACGGGCTGACAGGCCGAGGGGGAGCAATGCACCTAGACGCAGGGAGTGAAGCCAGGGGATCCAACTCACAGAATCATGCTGGTGGTGAGGGCCAATGAGCTGGAATAAGCCAATGACACGGGTGGAGCTGTGAGGCAGGTAAGTCCAAGGAATTCCTGTGGTGAGGATGGTGATAATGGGGTGGGCAGGACATTGGTGGGACCGGGTTTTCCATGATGTAGAGTGTGGTGGACTGGGAATGGACGTGCTCAGTAGTGAGGACATTAATGGGAGCTGGCTCAGTGGTGAAATTGATAAGCCAGCGCTCCTCTACTGGCTCAACAGCGGACTGTCTTATCGGAGCTAACTCCTCAATGGACCTATCGATCGGTTCCAGCCTGGGGACGGATGAGGCGACCGGCTTTGGTTTTGTGGTGGACACTGTGGCTGGCTCTGTCTCCAGGGATGGAGGGGGCTCAGGCTTGTGGTCCGCAGAAGGTGCTGGCTGGAGCTCTGGTTCTGTGGTGGGCATGGGCTTCTTCTCTGGGTCCATCGTGGGAGATCTCTCTGCTTTACAAGACACTCCAGGCTGGGACGATGTGTTTTACATTTTTCAAAATATTAGAACGCTTTTAAACATTATTAATATCCCAGATTTTAAATGTGGACTCCACTATAGGCATGAACTGCTAATATACAAATGTTTATTCTAAGCAAAGGAATGATGAAATATGATCAAAATGATTATATCAAAATAGAATTATATTAAGAATAAATCAGCAGAAACAGTTTTTTTCTGCTTACATTTTCATCTTAATTACTTAATGTTCATTTCTGGCTTTCTGCTGCTAAAGTTACAGACTGTTGTTTCAAAAAAGTAAAAAAAAAATCATAATTACTTCAATACTTCAATCATTACTTCTGTCCAGCATGGCGTATGTGTATGATTGCCCTTACATAATAATACGACAAAAAGGTACTCCTTAAAAAGTCGGAATTTAATGCTGATATTTTCTTAGATTCTACATATCCACTTTTCAATAATCAATTAAGGGTTCACTTCTTTAAAGGATGATGTTTTTTTATTTTTATTAATGGATTTTTATAACTACTTAATTTAAATATGATGTAACAAGGTTGACTGACAGCTTGGAAACTGGAAGTTTTATTAGTTTCACTAAAACCTTGACTAAATGCTAGCTTTTATATTTCTTTATTTTTTCATTTTGCATATTTGTTCATTTGCGGTAAAGTAATTTTTGGTACACAAATGTATATAAAACACAAATGGCACCCGTTTTGTAGAATGACTATTAGCATCTAAAGAAAAGACTGGAATACAGTAGAATTTATTTGTCTGATGTCAAACACATCACAAAAAATGTCACCAGCCCTGGAAAATGCTCTTAAAGCCCTCATTTGATCACGCGTCACTCTAACACTGATGTAATTCGTAATTCTGATTATTTGTAATGTGACACGGAGCTTCACAACTTGAGCTCTCAAGAGCGTGTTTGTTTTATTTCTTTCATTGTAGGGAAATAAGCTTGGGCAAGTTCAAAGCACAAACACATATGGACACAAATTAATTCATGCTTGTGAGTAGCAGAAGAAAAGACATGGTTGAAAAAAAGGAAAGATGAAAGGATGCTTGATGGAATTGAAACCAGTCTGGACTCACATGAAATTAAGCTGAACAGAGAGAGACATACAGAGTTTGCAATGGCATTTAAGAGTGAGTTCAAGCGGGGAAGTGAGAAGCTTAACTGAGAATTTTTTTTTGTAACCTCAGCAGCAGAAGGGCAGAAAAAAACAGATGATAAGGTAATTATGATGTAAATGTAAGCAGAGGAAATGGTTTCTGCTCAGTTAATGTTCAATAAAATTCTGATATTCCTTTAGTTACATAAAACATGTTTTTTAGATTACCAGTTCACGCATATAGTGGAGTCCAAAGTTCTGAGTACACAATAAAATTTTATTCAAAAGTTTGGAGTCTGTTATTTTAAGTCTCTAATGCTCATCAAGGCTGCATTTATTTGATCAAAATATAGTAACATATGTAATATTGTGAAATATTACAATTAAAAATAATCAAAACATTTTAGTGGAAAAAACATGTTTCTTTCCCTTTGGACTGTTTAAATAGGAAACAAGCATTTCCCAAAGAGGAGCTGTCGTGGAAAATAGGTGTAAATCAGACTAAACATAAATACTGCAGCAGCGAGGCTGTTCTACTCTCAGGCCAGCCAAGGCAAAGGAGTAAACGCATGTCTATTGGAATGGAAAAGAGCTTGTGTAGTTTAGCAGTGGGAAAGGTTATGAGCAAATGATCTCGAATGAATGAACGTCAGTGCTGTGATTCCTACTCCAGCCAAACCTGGTCAAGGTGGCATGACCCAAGGACTTTAAGGCATATTCATGCTGTCCCAAACTTGCTGCCCCTCTCATATCCCACCTACCACGTCCCTCCGCAGTCTTGGGTTGGCTTACGAGTGTAATTTTGATACAATTATCCATTTAGGTGAGGAGGACGCTGGCTAAACTGCAACACATGTACCCCGTGGCCTGCAAACAAAGAACAAAAGGCCACTGCTGGAAGCTCTCCACCAGTCCCCTCATAAAACAGGCAGCCCAAACCACCGTCTGAGTAGAAGCCACAGTCTCTCCCCGCTGCGTCCGTACGCAGTATGGCCTCCTATACGATATAGGTGAGAAATGCAGACAAGAGGGAGCCAGGACTCGACAACAGCCAACTGTTTGTTGAGTCTATTACTGTCGGAGGCAAACTTAAGATCTTCAAATCCACTCACGGATTCATACATCCAACATAAATTTAAACTCTCACAATATGGACAATTAGGTTGTGCAGAAAAGCCTCAGATCCCTCGCCCTGGACTCCTGCGAAGCAGCGCTGGGAGAAAACAATGCTGGCAGTGTGTGGTGCTCTTTAGAAACAGCAGGGGTGCAGGGTCTGGGACCACCGCGGGGGAAAGAGGTAGAGGCCCAGGTGCTGTGGGACATTTTAAAGTACAGTGGTTTATGACACGGAGACTGATTTAACTCCATGACACATCAGTGAATGTGGCAATGGTCAGTGTGAGATGATGGTGAAGCATTTCTTCAACAGCTTCCAACACCCTCTCTGGTAAACAACACCTTTACTCTGACCTTTAAAACCCAATATGCCATTCTTACAAACCCAAATTCCCAGAGTTCCCCGTGCCAGATTTAAAAAAAGTACGGAATATGTGAGCAACATTGGAGAGCAAGTTAACAATCCTATTAAAATGCCTTAAAGCTGTAAAACTGCGCTAATCTCTGTCTATATTTAAAACTTGAGTTGTTGTTCTCATGTACAATTGCAGACATGATTTTGAAAAAAAAATGTGTTTCTATTTACGCATGTGAAAAGCACAAAGACTTTTCGGTAACTGTGGTCAGGAAAAACTGAAGGCTTAAATTATAGCTGTTACCTCAGCTTAGGTTTATTGCCAACTGATTACACCAAGCCATCAGCTGCCTGGTTTGATAGGGGCACAATATCAACTAAAAGCTAAAATTACACTTTCATGAGGAAATATGTGGGGTATGGATTGCACACACATTAAAATATGAGGGCACGGTTCTGCCCATGCTTGCCCTCAGTGCAAATCCTAGTGCAGATTAGATCCGCTCTGATGACAACAGGTGCTATTGAATGTCACCAAATTCCTCAGTCCTGATACAATCAGCCCTGGCTGGAGTTTCCCTGTTGTGTTTTTGGTGTACATTAATCTACATTAAGTAGCTGCTTCACAGGAGGATCTCTGTAAAAAAACACCTGTCAGGGGTAATTTTTATAATTTGCTATGCTCACAAATGTATTATGTAAAATTGGCAAAACCTTTCTTAAACACGCACATCATGTTCTGAAGAGAGTGGTGATGATGCTCAATAAAAAAAACTCTTTAAAAAAAAAAAAAGGATTTTGCTTGAAAGACAGCTAGTTAAAGTTCCAAACCTGTATGGCTTTCTGCTGTGGAACACATAAGAAGGTACTTGGAAAAATAGTGGAAACATTCTTCAAAATATCTTCTTATGTGTTCCAAGGAAGACAGAGAGACATACAGGTTTGGAACAACATGAGGGTGACTTAGAAATTACAATTTTTGGGTGAACTATACCGTTAAAGGGTTAGTTCACCCAAAAATGAAAATTCTGTCATTAATTACTCACCCTCATGTCGTTCGACACCCTTAAGACCTCCGTTCATATTCGGAACACAAATGAAGATATTTTTGTTGAAAGCTGATGGCTGAGAAAGGCTTCAGATAGGCCTCCATTGGCATTCAGTACATTTACACTCCCAAGACCCATAAAAGGCACTTGAAACGTCGTTACAAAGTCCATCTCACCACAGTGACTCTACAATAATTTTACGATGCGACGACAATAGTTTTTGTGCGCAAAAAAAAAATCAAAATAACACCTTTATCCAACTTGTTCTTGTCTTCCGTGTGTGCCTCCACGACGCATGCGCAAGAATATGACGTAGCGCCGGGGTTCGGGAATCCATGAAATGCACACTTTAACCCCATTTTGAGAACTACGCCGAGACCTATAATAATAATAATAAACTTTATTTTATATAGCGCCTTTAAATGTTACATCTCAAAGCACTTTACATAAAAATATGAATTAAAAAACACATAACATTGCAGGCAGTAAAAAATAAACAAAATAGACAAATGAATCACATAAAAGCTATCCTAAAATAATATGTTTTAAGTAAAGATTTAAAAACACTAAGGGATTCTGCATTCCTAATCTCAGAGGGCAGGGAATTCCACAACTTAGGAGCCAAAGAAGAAAAAGCCCGATCACCCATAGTTTTCAGCCGTGTTGTTTGGACATTTAAAAGACCAGCTTCAGAGGAGCGTAGAGCACGTGTTGGCGTATAGAGGGTTAAAAGCTCACACAAATATTGAGGGGCCAAATTATTCAAGGCCTTATACGTGAGCATTAGAATTTTAAAATCAATACGAAAACTAACAGGTAGCCAGTGCAATTTTTCAAGGATTGGAGTGATATGCTCCCTTGCACTGGTCCTAGTTAGAATTCTAGCAGCTGAATTTTGTACCAACTGTAATTTGCTCAGGGTAGCTTTAGAAACTCCAGCCAGCAATGCATTACAGTAATCAATACGTGAAAAAACAAAAGTGTTGATTAACTGTTCTGCCACAGAGAAAGTCAACATTGGACGTATTTTTGCAATGTTTTTCAGATGAAAAAATGATGCTTTTACTGTGTTACGAACCTGATGGTCAAATGTTAAGTTGGCATCAAATATCACCCCCAGATTTTTCAGTTTAGTTTGAAATTGTAAATCAGAGCCATCCACACTTAAGGTTATGGACTCTGCTTTACGCAATTGATGAGGTGAACCAATGAGCATTACTTCAGTTTTGTCACTGTTTAGACAGAGAAAATTTTCAGACATCCATTTTCTAATCTCAGCAAAACATTGAGAAAGAAAAGACACGGGCATATTGACATCAGGTTTTGAATGTATATAAATCTGAGTGTCATCGGCATAAAAGTGAAAGTTAAGACCGAGAGTTCGTAAAAGTTGGCCAAGTGGAAAGATGTAAATATTAAAAAGTAAAGGGCCCAAAACTGATCCCTGGGGGACACCAGAGTGCACTACACCGACCTCAGACTTGTAATCACCCATCACAACAAATTGCTTGCGATCAGAGAGGTAGGACCTAAACCACTGTAATGCAGTTTCAGAAACTCCAAAGACAGTCTGTAAACGGGTGATTAAAATGGAATGATCTATAGTGTCAAAAGCGGCACTAAGATCAAGAAGAATCAGTAAGGACAGACGACCAGAATCAGAAGCCATTAACAAGTCATTAGTGACCTTAACTAACGCTGTTTCAGTACTGTGGAGTTTGCGGAATCCAGACTGAAGTGGCTCAAAAAGGTCATTAGAGGAAAGATGAGAAAGCAGTTGAGAAGCCACGGTTTGTTCTAAAATTTTGGCAAGGAAAGGAAGATTTGAGATGGGACGAAAATTATTCAGATTATCAGAATCCATGTTGTTTGTTTTTGGTACAGGGGTGACAGCAGCAGTTTTAAGTGCTGCTGGCACGACACCAGTGCCCAGAGTTATTAATGATTCTCAAAACAACAGGAGAGAAGGAATCAAAACATGATTTAAAAAGACATGATGGTATCGGATCAACTCTTGAAGTTGAGGCTTTCAGTTTTGAAACCAAAGTAGACAGAGACTGGGAGTTGTGAATAGCAAAGTTAGAGAGAGAAATACCAGAAAATGCAGAAATTTTTAAGGAGGAGGCAGCAGAAATATTAGTGGAAACAATGTGGTTACGTATATTAACAATTTTGGTGCTAAAAAACTCCAAAAACATATTACAACGGTGAGTTGAAGCAGGAACATTAGAGAGGTTGTGATTTTTAAGCAGCTTATTAATTGAGTGAAACAGTTGTTTAGGATTTCTCTGGTTGCTGACAATTAACTGAGAAAAATAAACAGATCTAGCTGACACAATTTCAGCCTTATATTCAAGTAAGCTGTCTTTCCAGGCCTGGTGATGAACAGTTAAACCTGATATGCGCCATCTACGCTCCATTTTGCGACACAAAGCCTTCATAGCACGCAGATCATCATTGTACCAAGGAGCAGAGCGTGCAAAAGAAATGGATCGTGATTTCAAAGGAGCCATCGTGTCAAGGCCAGACAAGAGAACAGAATTCAGCACTGAAATATTATCATCCAGATCATCAGAAAGAGAACCACAACTTAAAGAAGAGTCAATAAAGTCTGAAAAATCAGTGGGCTCAATAGATCTCCACTTGCGATAGTTAATGATACGAGAAGCAGTAGTGTTTGTGACAGGTAATTCCATGTTAAAGAAGACAGCCCGGTGATCAGACAGACCCAAGTCCGAGGTTGACAACTGAGACACAAATGCACCATTGGTAACCACAAGGTCTAAAATGTGGCCTTTGTCATGTGTGGGACAGTCCACGAGCTGGTTAAGTTCAAAGCACTCCAAGATGGACAAAAAGTCTTTTGTTATTGTGGAGTCTTTTATATCCATATGGATGTTGAAATCTCCCAGGAGAAGAACTCTTTCAAACCTGAGGCAGAGAAAAGACAAAATGTCTGATAATTCAGATAAAAAGTCTTTATTTGTCCTAGGAGGCCTGTAGACTGTAGCCACTGCAGTAGAGAGGGACGCAGAAACACTCAAAGCAAGACATTCAAATGAGTCTGTTTTGGGGACAGACACGGGACACATGTTGAACTGTTGACTGTGCAACACAATGATACCCCCACCTCTACCAGAGGTACGCGGGAGATCAAATAATCCATAGCCAGCAGGAGTCAGTTCGTTAAAAAGAAGACCATCAGATTCTTTGTGCCATGTTTCAGTTAAACAGACAAGGTCGAGCTTTTGTTCTAAAATAATGTCAGATAAAATAACGGCTTTGTTGTTGACAGAGCGCGCGTTAAACAGTGCTGATTTCAGCAGACGCGGGTGAGCAGATGGATCCGAAGCAACCTCCGCACGCCTGAGTGCCGATAAATTATACAAGTTAACCCCTGTAGGTCTTAACTGCAGTCTATGGGGTTTGCGCAGAAATCGCGGGTAGGCGACAGCTTTCAATATTGAGCATAAAAAACTTCGCCTTGGAGAGCGATGTATGTAACGCTTATGTCGCAGTATTCCAAGATTACTGCAGAGAGCACGTATGTCACTCGCAACATCTAAATGTCCGTTCAAGTTCAACAACTGGCGAGCAGTGTACCTGAGAGCCATTCGGGGAGGATCCACACCAACAGCAGCCTCACAGCGGTGTAAACAGTGTACGTCCTGGGCCAGGCAACAGTAGAGTATATTCCAGTAAACCGCACTCAGAGATAAAAGCAGTAATCCAGCATGCGATGCATAATTCCACATCACGAACGAATAAAATGACATTGGCTCATAAAAGAAACTTCTAAAAACGGGAGAGAGGAGCGGCAGCCAAACGCGCCAGCGTGCCCTTTCAACCGGAACATCCCTAAAGCATCCCTAGAGACCTAAAGCACTATCAATGTAGAATTCAACAGCTTAGATACGCGCGTCTTCCTCTGCTTGTAAACAAATCGCTTCTGGGTCATGTGTCCGAACGCCGGATCTGCGTCATATTCTCGTGCATGCGTCGCGGAGGCACACACGGAAGACAAGAACAAGTTGGATAAAGGTGTTATTTAGATTTTTTTTTGTGCACAAAAACTATTGTCGTCGCATGGTAAAATTATTGTAGAGTCACTGTGGTGAGATGGACTTTGTAATGACGTTTTAAGTGCCTTTTATGGGTCTTGGGAGTGTAAATGTACTGAATGCCAATGGAGGCCTATCTGAAGCCTTTCTCAGCCATCACCTTTCAACACCTTTCCCTTCATTTGTGTTCCGAATATGAACGGAGGTCTTACGGGTGTCGAACGACATGAGGGTGAGTAATTAATGACAGAATTTTCATTTTTGGGTGAACTAACCCTTTAACTCTTCTGTGGTAGGGCCCACTAATCTTTACTGAAAAACAATGGAGCTTCTTAATAGGAAATAGTGGCATTCCCCCCAGCAAAAGTCACAGCTTTAAACACTCAAACACTGCAAAAGGAGGGTCTAATGGGCCTTTTGTTTGGGGCTGTTGGTCATTGCAGTTAATGACTTCAGTAAACTCTACATCTATATTCCAAAGGGAGTGAAGCAGTCCAATGCACCATAACTCTGAGTTCCACAGAGCTCTCGGGGACGAAACAGGAAAACAGCAGGCCGCCATCACTCCCCATACAGGAGGCCCAGAGCAAAAGACATCAAGGGGAGGGAACCTGAAAACACTGGCTCGGCCAATTAAGCAGCTGCCTCGCTCAGCAGAATAATCATGCTTTACATCCGCACACTAGTTGCCTCCCCAAACGTGGCAAGACGTACAGGAAGAGCCGAGGGCTTCTGGGTCCTCAAGGCCTCTCAACTTCTCCAGACCAGTTCAGATTTATGGCAGAGAAGGCAGCAGGTCGTCTCTGTCTCCTCTCTCTGTACAGAACGTTTTGGCTGGAAATGCCTGCCCCACAGTCCCTCAGCAGTCATCAGGAGAACCACACGCTCCGAACTGCAGCAGTCCAGCACAAACCCCCCATTGCTTCAACCAGTCTCACAACAGCTACATGTCTCTACACCTCATTTTCTTTCTCCTTCCATCCATCCAAGAAGGTGTGTATTCATTTCCTTGCCTGTCAGGTTCTAGTGGGAAAAAAGTCTCTACTACCCGGGTAAAAGTATGAACATTGTATTAAATTACAGCCTACATAAACAACTGCAGGTATTGTGTGACGGACGACATGAAGCCATCCTTTGTTCTCTAGATTTGATAATGCAAAATGGCATCAGTGCCATATGCTCCAACAAAAGCTAACAAGTCATACATTTCCATCAGTACAATGCTCTCTTGTGCTTTTTCAGTTAATGTTATGTACATGAAACCATGCTTTGCTTTAAAGTACCTTGCCAGTCACGTCAGTTTTGTCAAATATGATTTGGGAGCAGCTATGTGAGCCAACTGCCTTCCTGTGCCCCAATTAACTTTTTGTGAGGGCATCTAAAGGTTCCCCTGCTCTTTTTTTGATTTCACTTGAAAACTCATGCTTCAGTTCTGCTGTTTTGAGATGCCATCTGTCTAGCTGGGGCACTATCCCCCTAAAAGACTACCTCAAACCGTAGTGCGTGTGCAACGTTTCAGGTTTTGATTAAGCCTGGATGACTGATGTGGCCTAAAAATGCTCTGGGTGTGCAAAAGTACAAAGTACTAAGATATAAAGGGTTGTGGTGTATGGAGTGGGAGGCAGTCTTTACCAATTACAATGAGTGTGAAGTTAAGGGCGAGGCTGCCAAATCCATTGGTGACGCGGCAGATGTACTCTCCGGCATCCTCCAGTTCCACTTCTTTGATCTTCAGACTCTGCTTCAGAACCTTGTAGCGGCTCCAGCCTGGATTGACATTCCGCCCATCCTTCACCCACAGGATCAATGGAGGGGGGTCACCCTCCACAGGGCATGGAAGACGAACCGTGCGGCCCAGTTTTGCCGTCTGTCTGTCCTCTACCTTACGACTCACCCATGGAGGACCTGGTGCAAAAAACAATGTCTTAAGAAACAGAAGAGCATTTGTCCAATTTACATAAAAAACATTACGAAACAAAAATGGCCATTCAAAAAAAAATGTTTTAGTGTATATAGGAGCTGATACACCTAATACACCATGTCCCACAAAGAAATATATATAATAAAAATATATTTAATACAAAACAATGAATAATAATAGTAATAACGAATTTCAAAAGTAAAATTGAGTAATTCAGTCAATTTAATAAAATGGTAAAAAAAAATATACATGGTTCATTTGATTAATATTTTTAATGATATTTTTTAAATAAGTGTATTTTTCAAATAATTATTAATACATTAACAATTGTAATAAATGATTAGCAAAACAAATAATAATAATAATAAATAATTAAACAAAATTAAAAGGTAGTATATTAAAATAATTCAGTTTTATATACATATTGTTAATGTTATTATTATTTAATACTTTTAAGGATTTTTTTCTATAAATATTTGTTTTTTTTGGTGCATTTTGCTTTTATCATCATCATTATTATTGCATTAACAATATTAATAAATGTATTAGCAATAATAATGAATGATTTAATAAAATAAATTGCATTATTATTATATATTTTTTTGTTTACTGTTTTACTACCCGTAATTATTACCGTGAGTAACACAGATACAACAAATGCATGCAAGGTTTGAGGTAAATTGAAATGATTTTGTTTTCTGCTCCAGATATACACTTACAAAATAATGTATTATTTTTAAAATGCAACATTTGATTTGCAATATTGATTAGTAGCAGCAGTATTGTTTAGATGACTAGTCTTGCATATCCTTATAAAAGACTAGCCAAGTATGAGAAGATTCATGCACCCTGTGGACTGAAATGTTCCTTGGCTGGCATATAAAATATCTGACATGAAGAAAAACACACCATGTCCCACAATGTTATGAGGGGGGAAGCTAGGCAGAAGAATTTTATGGGGAATTTCTTTCCTTGCATGCACAAGGTCCTTTTCATCCCTTCCTTGCAGCTTATGAAGACTCCCATGAGCACTTGCTTTCCATTTCCTTCATACTGGCTTGTGTGTACGTTGGAAGGCACCTCTCATTCATGCCTGGTACTGTCACATCCTGTTGCTGCTCTAGCAGCTGCTGTGAGAACCACCAAGATTATAAATTGAAAAATGACACTGAACCTAAATGTACTTTTTTCTCTCTTTTTTCCTTCAAGTCTCTCTGCAGGAGTGAAGTGTTTTCACCTGAAGTTGCTGGTTGCCATCCAGGAAAGTGCCACGAGAAAAGGCGGGAGGGAAAAGAAAAGGTTGTTTTGGTGCTGGAATTAAATTACAGTAAATTCCAGAATGTTAGACTGAGAAGGGCCGAGAATGGCAGAAAAATTCCTCTCTGGAAATAGAGCAGAAAAAAGGTGGAAATGAACATCACAGCTGGAGAGAAGTCTATGTTAGATGAATCATGCACTTAACTGAAAAACAATTGGTGGGTTAATAAACATTTGTAAGACATTGGAAAGGAAAACAGTTGTATGTTTATGATGACTAGATTTCATGTAGGGTAACTGTTAATCGGTGGGCTCCTCAAACAAACAATGGATCTTTTCACTAGCGGAGAAGAGATAAGGGGCATTGCACAGACCATGTGAGACAGATCTTATGAACCTGGCGGCTGAATGAATGCAAAAGAAGAGAATAACTCTTGAGTGTTTGCTTAAGAATATTAAAATAACCTAGTGGATACCATAGATGCAGAAGCTGAAATAGCTCATTCCCTCTCCGTTAACAGGCCACGCTTTACACACGGCATACATAACAAGAATGTGTTAGACGAAAGATGTGACTCAAGAAAAGAAAGCTTGGAACTGTCATTTAAAATTGCACACTTAACTATTTGTCATAGAGTTGTGCCTAAGCTGACTGAAAAGCTTTGATGTGAGGCAGAGAGAGGCGTCATACGTGCTGACAGACAAATATTGCCCATAATAGTGGAAAAGACAAAAGATGACAGGGGCCACACACATGCCCCATACATCAAAAACATCTCTGGCGGAAGGTTATGGCAGACAGGGTGACAGAAATATCCAATATGAGTTGGAAATAACATCACTGTGTGCTGAGAATCAGGGTCTACCTCATAAACAGATGTTTAGGCCGAGAATGAAGTATTCTCGGTTGAGGTAAGGATTCGTTGTGACGACACTACCTAAAATGTTAAAACCCTCTGAGAGGTTGAGCCTCTAAATGCAATCCCTTTGCAGCAACACAGTTAAAAATAATATTAAAGCTTCCTTTTTAAAATTCTTATTATTTTTTAAATCTGGATGAACTAGTTGACCTCAGTAAATGCAGCAATGATGCATTAAAGAGTGACAGTAAAGACACTTATATTTTACACAAAATACTTTTTTTAAAATAAATACTGTTTAACAATAAAATCCTGAAAAATGTATAATGGTTTGCACAAAAATTGTAAGCAGCACAACTGTTTTTAACATTTATAATAATAAGAAATGTTTCTTGAGCAGCAAATCAGTATATCAGAATGATCATGTGACACTGATGACTGGAGTCTTGAAAAAGGAATCAAAAAATAATACTAAAATATAGCTGTTTTAAACTTATAATTTAAACTTATAAACTATAATATTTAACTGTTTTACAGTATTTTTGATCCAATATTAATGCAGACTTGGTGAGCATAAAAAAAGAAATTCTTCCAAAAACATTATAAAATCTTATCAACCTCAAACTTTTGAATGCTACTTTGTTTTGGCTAAACTCTAAGCCATCATAAGATGTTTCTTTCATGACAGTCTGAGTGAGTATGTATTTCAACAAATAAACAAACAAAAAAGACACTTGACAAAAGTCAAGAGCTATAATAAATATAGTCATATTTCATTATACTGAAAAGTATTGCTAAAAATAGTCACACCTAATTAAAACCAAACTCACCCAATATTTGAAGCTGCTAAATATTTTAGTGCCTACAGATTCAGCTTAGCAACATTAATGTGCATGTCAAACTATAGTCTATAGACGAGGAAAATGTGAGCATGACAAAAACAGAAACAAAGAGAGAGACATCATCTTGCGTCCATCTGCAGACATCAAATGCAATGGGCTTTTGACAGACCTCCCAGGAAACAACCTCAGCACATTCGAGACAATGTTGAAGTCAAGATCAGTGGATTGATGCTCCATAAAGTTCATACACATTTATTGCCACCCTGACTGTACAATAAATGACTACAATTGCATGAATCACTGGGCTAATTACTGTCTATCTATATACTGGACTAGACACATGACCGGTTAAATCTCTACTGTCAAAAAGAAATCCTAACAATATGGATTACCAGCTACCAAGCATGATGCGCTTTTTCACTGGCCCGTTTTGTCTCAGACATCTTGATATGGTTTTTTGATTTCTCAAAGGATTTATGAACAGGTCTTACAGACCGCAGTGAAATACTTTGAAGCCTCGGCAGCCTCCACAGCTTTAGATGAACATCACTGGTGTCACATGAAGAGCTTCAAATGGACCTTGTCAGCATGCTGCATGGATAAATGATTAGAATGGAGGAAGTGACATGACCATCAAAGGCTGAGACAGATGGAAAGAGAGAGAAAGAGAGAAGGCAGTGTGTAAGAGAAGGTGCAGAAGTAACACTGAAGACTAAGATGAACAGTCCAGGCAACTGGTGCTGTCAAAGTACATGTGTGTCCACAACATCCAAAACAGCCCAGCCCATAGTGAGTGCAAGAGCCTGCGCTGCACATTTCTGTCAGTGTTCCGGGCGATTATTTTAGCTGTAAATCACCCGCCGCTGTTACAAACCTGCTGAACATAGCTTATGACTGCATATTAATTTTTTTTTAGTATGAATTGAACAAAACATGTAACAGCATTTTAGTTTCTGAAGCTAAACTTGGTGCTACGAACATTAAGGTCATAGGTTTGATTCCCAGCGAACAGATACGCTGAACTTTATAATAAAGTTCAAGTTGTTAACATTAGTTAATAGTATATTTTTTCAATGAGATCCGAGAGCTTTCTGACCCCTACATAGACAGCTATTTAATTAACACTTTCAAGGTCCAGAAAGATAGTAAAGACATTGTTAAAATCGCCCATGTGACTCAGAGGGTCAGAGAGCTCTCGGATTTCATCAAAAATATCTTAATTTGTGTACCAAAGATGAAGGTCTTATGGGTTTGGAACGACATGAGGGTGAGTAGTTAATGACAGAATTTTCATTTTTTGGTGAACTAACACTTTAAGTGACCCCTGCCCCAAACTTTTGAACAGCAATATACATATACTAATATATTTGTAACATTTCAGATTGTATAAATTATTGTTGTATGAACAAATAAGACAAATTACAGATTTTTTTCACTCCTTTTTTATATATTGTTTTTTCACATTTTTAATATGATACTGTTTTTAACTTTTGATTAATATAGTAATATACACCGCCCGGCCAAAAAAAAAAAAAATTCGCTGTTTGGATTTAAATTGGCAAATGCTTGAGAGATTTTTGTGTTTCAAGCATACTATATGTTTCGCAACAGTTCTTCTTACCCTAATTAATGGAGTGTGTAGCTTTTCATTTCTATAACCATGCAGGAAGTAAATGCTATGAAATAAATGCTGTGATGTTATTTCCATCAAGAGGTGCATCAATTTTTGTTCCAGATCTTGTATTGACAATGCAAGAGTCCAGCACTCTGTAAAGTCTCTTCCAGCACATCCCAAAGACTTTAAATTAACTTAAGGTCTAAGCTCAGAGGTGCCAATTCATGTGTGAAATGATTCTTCATGCTCCCTCCCAACCATTCTTTCACAGTTTGAGCCTGATGAATCTTGACATTGTCATCCTGGAATATGGCCATGATGTGTCTTCCTACATGGTTGTTTAAGAAATGAAAAGCTACACACTCCATCAATTAGGGTTAGAAGAACTGTTGCCAAGCATACTAGAAACATAAAAATTACTGCAATTGACTCAAGTATTTGCCAATTTAAATCCAAAGGATTCCAAACAGCAACTTTTGTTTTGGCTGGGCAGTGTATAATGCATTGACTATAATGTTAAAGGGATAGTCCACTCCAAAATGAGCATTTACTCATGCTGTTCCGACTTTCTTTCTTCTGTGGAACACAAAAGAAGATATTTTGAAGAACACTGCGAATAGAAACTAAATATTACCTCATTGACTTTCACCGTATGGACAAAATTCTCAAAATATTAGGGATGTAACGGTACACGTATTCGTACCGAACCGTTTCGGCACAGAGCTTTCGGTTCGGTTTATGCATGTACCGAACGGTTTCCGAATACAATCTTTAACAGTTCACAGTCGGCTTGTTTTAAGCACGGAACACACTTCAATCCGAGTTCCCACATGAACATATGAAGTATTCAGTCCATTTTATCACGAAATTCAAGCGATAAATTGCCGTTTGGACGCTCTTTAATGTGGCGTGACTGATCACAGTTCAAGCGGCCACACAACGCGGGCGCGCACGTGATCATCTGTGAACGCGATCGATCATCTCTTCCTAAAGAATAAACATGAATGAACATCTGAAGGTATGTTGAGGATACATTACAACTTACCGTCACGTATCATATGTGGTGTAATCGCTCAATCAGTGTTTCAATGGCGGAAAGACCTCTATATAACTGCTTGTAAACTAAACAATGTCATGTAGCATCACATTTACCTCCGGCGGTCATTCAGTGTCCACAGAATTGTATTCACTAGAGAAATCAACTCTTTCACTAAATATGTTCACTATATTAGCCTATATATTCATTATATTCTACTTAACCTGTTAGGGATGTCTTGATTATTTCATGTAGGTTTAATTAAAGCTGTCATGAAAATGACAGACACTGTCAAAAAATGATTATATTTAAACAACGAATTGGAGAAAAACAGCAATATCTTCAATACACTTTTAGTTATAATTTAATTCATTTAAGGACAGAATTTTTTCTTTTCACTAAATCACTGTTTAATAAAAAGCTATTTTGTAAAACTGCTGTACCGAACCCGTACCGAACCGTGACTTCAAAACCGAGGTACGTACCGAACCGTCAGTTTTGTGTACCGTTACACCTCTACAAAATATAGAAGACAGTACATAAGAAAGATTTGGAACAACTTGAGGGTGAATAATTGATGACAATTTAAATTTTTGGGTGAACTATCCCTTAGATGAATTGAACCTTATTGTAAAGTGTTACCAATTAATTAAAAAATTATAATTATTATAAAATATAAATATAAAATAATTATATATAAAAATTATAAAAAAGTCTTCAAAAAAAAAAATTAGCATCATGCATTTTCTGATATAACACTCCCCTCTATGAAAAAATTACAATAGCACTGGCAGCCAATCAGATGGCAGCTTCTGCCAGGTCATCTAGAGTTTGATCTACCACTGCCATGATCTAGACGGCAGCTTCTCCTATGTTGAATCTCCTGAAAAAGGGGAGGAGAGCAGCTATTGGACTCAGCATGTGATCAGTGATAGAGACAGATAGACCAAACACTACAGTGCTGGTCTTGGCAATGGAATGTGACTCTTTTATCAGGGAGAGAGATAACGGCAGAGATTGAGGCCTGATGCTGTTTGCGCAGAGCCTCCTACTCCGACACAAACAGAGGATGGCTAGGTAAACAGGTTCACTTACACCTTCCCTCACTTTTAATTCTGGTAATCTGAACGCAGAGTTGTGGTTCTGTCACCGCCACTGCTCACAGCTGTCTCTCTACGGTGTGTAATCAGATCTTGAGCCAGACTTTGCACTCGACCAACTGCTGCCTCTGGAGCCAAGCTAACTCAATAAGGCACCGCTGCAGTCTGACGTCATGTGTGCAGTTCCACACAGACTTCCTTGTGGATTTTGTGCTGCTCTTTGTGCCCTGAGGAGGATGCAGAGCAGCTGCCTATCATCCAATGACCATTAATTCAATTAAACACAGCAAAGCCCAGGCTGCCCTGTCTCACTTTGTCTTAATCTTGAACATGTACATCTTTCCAAATTAAGCACTAAGAGGTTGTCAGTTTTGCATTTGCAAATTCCTGTTTTATTTTTTAAAATTGGGTCACTGAGATTTTAAAATATTTTTGAAAGAAGTCTCTGTAACACTTTACAATAAGGATTTTTATTAACTAACATTAACAAAGATTAATAAATACGATTTATAAATAAGACTTTCAAAGTTATTTAAATGCATTGAGTAGATCAAATAGAAAATAAAATGTAAAATATGAATGTGGATAAAAACTGGCAAAACCAGATAGATGAACTTTAAAATCAGTACCAGCAATCTTACTTGCGTCAAACGGTATCTGCAGGTGGCGTCTTCTCACAAACAGACAAACAGAGCAGACTATTACCTGTAGCCTACATCCTATTGTTGTCCTGTGCGTACAAATATGAAAGAATCCACGCAATTATTAGTGAATGATACCCACTATGACTGCTGGATGGTTAAGAAAACATTTATTTGTTTTTTATATATTTATTATATAAATAATATTAATATAATATAAACTAAAGGTATTAACTAACAAGGCAGACAAGGAAAGGAGAAATAGACCTAAATGCAGAACTTTTTCTTTATTTAACAAATCTAAAACAGTCGTAAATATGACAAATTTGCACAAAGACAACAGCCGACAATACATAAGCAAACAAGACACAGGTGAAGATCGGAAGAATCGGCCTGAAAACGCGAACTTTTGAAAACGGATTTCAAAGTGCAAGTTTTGACAATACCGTTATTGTCTCAGTGTAAACAACAAAAATGTGAACTTGTGAAAACGGTGACGTCATGCGCATGCATATTTGGGCTATGTGTTCAGTCTATAGGCCCATTAATTTTTCTTTACAAAGTGACATCGCCAACTACTAACCTGAGATGCCTATCATAATACAGCGTTTTAGTCGTTTTTGAGGATCTGTATGAACAGGGATCGTTTTGACAACCTAAAAGAAAAACATTTCTGTTTTTAGTACATTGTTGTCATGTAAACCTTAGAGATACACTTCCTCTTGGGGGGAATCCCCACCTCCTTTTTTAAGTGCATTCAACTTCATCAAGTGGGCGAGGAAAGTTTATTTGGACAGACCCTCGACCCCTCAATTTTGACAGAGGGAGCGAGTCTACTCAATGTATACACTTCAGGCAAATCCATTGATGACAATGCAACATGAGTGTACATCACATCAGATCAAGCTTAATTTACCACCAACCCACACAACTCTAGTGTATGACATTTCGGTTATTTTGACATTTAACCACATAATACTTGTAGCTACCTTAAGCTGGCTGTTTTTTACACAGTTATAGTTTATTGTATTGTTATCATTTTTGTTTTGTGTAATTATTATATTTTCTCCAACAGCTCAAGCATATAGGTCTATAGAATGATACGTAAAACAAATTCCTAAGGAAAAAAAAAAGGGAGAGAAGGGAGCTTGCGAGTGCTCACTTTGTGGCCGATATGCGCCCTTGATGCATACTTTTGCAACGGAGGAAGACAATGAGGGCTTAGGGTTCCATTTGGGACAGGATCTTAAACGCAGCCAGAAGAACAGAAGAACCAAGAGAACAAAAAACAAAAAAACAACAGGAACTAAAACACAGGAAATGCAAACATACAAACTAACAGAAGATCAAACTGATTGTGACAATAATATAATATAATGCTATTACCTGTAGGGTACCCTTATATTATTTATTTATTTACATTTTATTTATTGTGTATATATATATATATATATATATATATATATATATATATATATATATATATATATATATATATTTATTTACATTTACATTTATGCATTTGGCAGACGCTTTTATCCAAAGCGACTTAAATTACATTCAAGGTACACAATTTACATTTTGTCAGTTCTTGCTTTCCCTGGGAATCGAACCAATGACCTTGGCGTTGCTAGTGCCATGCTCTACTGTTTGAGCTACAGGAAATCTGTATATATATAATTAATATAATTTAATATAATATAACTGTTTTTAGTTTAGTTAACTTTTTATTCTTTGTTTTAATTCAGTTTGAGGGTGTAAAATTACCCTATTACCCTATAAAATTAACTAAACTAAATTGATGGTAGCTTTTTATGATAGCTTTACTTTAGCTTACGATAATAACCATGTTAAGCTAGAAAAGGGCTTATGCCAATGATCTCAGATGAACCCCTGACATTTAAACTGCCAGCTGGAGCATTTGGTTCAAGAGTGTCCAGCCTCATCAACCTCGCCCAACCCTCACCCCGATAGAGATATTTTGAGAGTTTGAGATGAGATACAAGTAGCATCAATTGCTGTAAATGCACAAAGTGTCCCTGTCTGTCATCAAGCTGCAATGGTTCTCCAGTCCGCAGCTCAACAAAATAATCTACAATCGGGGATATGTTATATTATAGCTAATGGTTTCAAACTGCAGATTGCAAATGCATACAGTAGAAGGCCGTATTCAAGTATGACTGGTGTTTCATTGTAGACTGTAATTACAGGGAACCGGTATACATTATGATTCATTATAGATACAAAGCATATCTGAGATTTATCTCGCTCATGCTGGTGGAAATTATGATGGTTTTCTGCTTTGCTATTCAGTATTCCAGGCCCCCCCAAAGTGAGGTTGTGATCTAACAACCTCAGAAACCCAATGTAGGACAGCATCTCCAATTTCTTCAGCGTAGGACAGCATTCCCTATTTGTTTCCTCCTCATATGGACCACCAGCAATTTAGACCACAGGGAAAGGGCACTGCAGCGCGCCAAACCCGCCCTCGTAAATAGACTTGCAGCTCTGCAGGGTTTCGGGGTTAATGTTGAGTAACCTGGGCTCCAGCACCGTAATGAGCACCTGCTTATTAAGCTCGGCCTTTGTGTCAAAAATCCCGGCCCACAGCCATCACACGCAAGGCCTATAATCCTGCTTTGGCTCTCTTTTTGCTGCTTCTTTTTTTATCTATTTCTCTCTCTCTCTCTTCTTTCTTTCTCATGAGTGTTTACTTATTGAGCTATGCCTTGCAGCGTGAGCTACTGCTGTAGCAATGACACTGATAGAATTGCGTGCCAGAGCAGACACAGCTGTTCGCGAAAAGACAAGACTGCACAAAACGCATTTGCCAAACTGATGTTATTAATCACTTTTGACCCTGTTATACTGAGCACAAGAAAAGTTCACCCATTTCCTTTAATCTTTTCTTTTCTTTCTCAGATGGTGTAATAAACTTTAGGACTGTTCTCTCTCTGTACTTTTTCTATCCTTGACATTTGACCTATTGCAATGACCCTAGGAAAAGTGGACCCGAGTTACCAATACAGGGTGAAAAAAGAGGCCCTTCCATTCAGGTTTTAAATTCCTTGAATGCTAGAGCTCACAAAATAGGACGTTGGATTCACTTTGTGACAGCGAAGTGCATCTCTCACAGCTGACAATGAAAAGTTGATCCTGGTTGTGTTGGACACCTGTAATCCTGTGAAACACAGGCTAATCCTTCTTTTAAATAGGGGATATAGAAACACCCAAGAAGCCTCCTATATTGAAACAGGGAACCTCGCATTCAGAGCAAATTGCTCATGACGAACGCATTGGCCTGGTCTTGCACGAGGACACTGCTCCGACAAGCTCAGTCCACTGGAATGGAGAGAACAAAAGTTGGATGGCAGCTCTCAATCTCTCATTCAGTCTCTCTCAGAGTTGCCCTCTCCCACCTGTGCAAACACTTTGTTTGTCACAGGTACATAGACAAGCAGGGGATGAAACACGGTTGAACTCTGAGAACTATACAAGTGCTGAAACTTTCAACTAAGCAGATCATAAAAAAATGTTCAAAGGCTTGGCGCGCTTTCTTTGTGTTTTAATACCTCCTCAATAAATACCGACACTCAAAGAGCCGCGTCGACGCAATACAGCACCGACAAATGCAGCTCATTAGCTGCTTTGTTTACGTAAACTTTCTTTTCACCCACAAAACCGACGGCATTTGTGATGTGAGCGCACGTTTAACATAGATCACGAACTACAAAGAAAAGCCCTCAGACTTCAGAGGAGAATAATGGGCTAATGGTTCTGGTTTTCATCTGGGATTAAAAATATGGGGTAAAATACAGCATTAGTTCTTGCCAGACTGTGTTCATGTTGTCCTGACATTAATATTCTAGCGTGTGCATGTGTGTTTGGACTGCAGGACCTGATATTATGAACATCATGTTCAAATTTAACAACTGCACTATTTCCCATTGAAATGTGCTGGTTAACTTGCTCAGCATTTACAACGCCAAGGAACACACGCACAAGTGTGCGCACACGCATATAGAGATATTTGCTAAATAATTATTTTTTAAAACTCAACTGCCACATAGGTACACTTAAACGACTCTCACTTCCCGTGGCAAGACAAACTTCAGCAAAAAAATGTGTTAATATAGTGAAATCACCGCCGTCAACATCATAATTATCTCTGAATCCCAGCCAAATTATAAACACATGTACACATGCATGCTAACACACACATGTAACATAATGTTCCGCTCAAAAGCATTTTGTGAACTACATACTGACATTTCCAGAGAGATCTCTTCAACAAGAGTGGTGCATTTAGCTGATACAGTTTGCAGCTCTTTCAGACAGACAGGCAGACAATAACTCTGTCTACAGTGCACACAGACAGACAGGCAGATAAGAACAGCTCTGGTTACAGCTGTTTGTATCCTTAGGCATTTTCAACTCTGTGCCAGGTACATAATTTCTCTAACACAGAGTACATAAGATGCAGAGCTCGATGATAAGTGTAGCTCATTGAAACTGCATACATTTGCAGTTTATAGTATATGCAAATAAAGTTCTTCACTGCTCTTTTTCCAGCTCTTTTTTATACAATAAATGTAAATCGACTGTCACGCTCCAAAAAAGATAAAAAAATTAAATAAAAAAAAAAAAAACACCATAATATCATCATGAAGTATAACAAATAAGTAATCTATATTCCATATGTGCTGAACATATGTTTTTTGGTGAAAAACGTTAGCCTGGTGCTACCAGACTCTCGTAGATTTCATTTGTCCAGAGAATCTGGCCACTCTCCATTGACAAGCATTAACTTCCTTGAAGGCGGGTACTCTGTTGAAGTTTAAAACTATTGGATCTGCCCAGAGCCACTCTGGATCTGCCATAATCAATCGCTAACGTTTGGTCGTGGCGTATGTCATCTCAAACTAGCGCACAGCAACGTCATTGTTCTCAGCCACTCCCTCTGTTCGCTGATTGGACCAGTTAAAATTTGATCTGAGAAAACTAAAGAATATACCGCAATCCCAGACATAGTACTTAAGGAAAATGAAAATTGAGCAGAAGTACGTAGGAGGGCGGAGCCAGGCTAGAAAAACGTCCCCAATGCTGTAACTATCCTAGCGTCGCAGGCAGCAGGTGGGGAAATGGGGAAACACCTAGAATTGATGACTTGCCCTCTTTATTGCCCTATTTAATGATTTTATTAATGCAATTTTAATATTCACACATTTAAATTCAACACACTAAGACTGATTACAAGACCCATAAGAACCGGCTATGATATTTCGTTTACAAGATTTAAACTCTTTTGCTCTCTTCCTCACACAAATATCTTATGGCTTCAGTCGGCTTGGAACAAAGCACACAAGTTATATTGACTAAGAATTAAACTTTGCTCTCTTCCTCACACAGATATATTATGGCTTCAGAAGACTTGGAACAAAAGCACACAAGTTATATCGACTACTAAGTTTTTTGACAGCCTCTGGTCGCCATTCATATTCTGCTAAACGTTTCTCCTTCTTAACAACATTAAGGAAATGATGACAAAATTAATCAAATTTAAATAATGACTCAATCTATCATCAATCCTTCTTTCTTACTCACTATAATTCACTATGGTAAGCCTATTATAAGTGTTTACAGTTTAGACTTGTCAGGTTTTAGCGGGAAATTCTGTACATTAGTCACTTGCCTGTATGCGTCTCATTATATCCGTAAATAGAGAAAAATTGCTTCGGCTACTTTGATGCATGTATGGTGTGGGCGTGGCATAGGTTAGTTGTCACAACGAGTGAGAAAGTTTGACAGAGAAAAAAAAAACTGAAAAAAAAAACGCTGAATAGAGGACGCTGAATCTGTGGGCAAAAAGAGAATCTGTAAACAACATGTAGGAAATGATGACAAAATGTTACATTTTGGGTGAACTATCACACTTAAATATGCTATAAAAACAGAGTTGAGAGTACAACACTCTTACTTGTATTAGTAGCTGAAAGATAGGTCAAATTAACCAAATATTTCATAAGCAAACATAAGTTGCAGGGCATATGTATTACTTTGCAAATTACATCCATTAGAACTCTCCATTATAATATACCGTAGGCACATGCCTACTAATCATTCAAAGCTTAGTATATGAAGCAGCCATGCCAATTGCATTTAGCTTCTCTCTAACTTGGCCAAAGCGGCCAGAGACTGACGCCTGCATTACTGTTGTCCAGCAGAGGCAGATCACAGGCACAGCATGGCTCCAACAGAGCTGCTCCATTATCATTTGTTTGATAAGCGGGGCCTGCCTGCTGAGCTGCATTATCTGTCTAATAAACCCAGAGATCCTGACACCTGCTGAGAAGCCAGCTGAAGGGAGCGCTGCATAACTGAAGCCTGTTTTCCCTGTTCTTATCAAAGCTATTTCTACTTTAAAAGGTAGATCATTGAGGTAAATGGAGCATGCGGGCCAACATCTCCTGCTTACAACCCAGAATCTGGAACTGATTTAAATATCTGAGGGGAGGAAAAAAAGAAACCCTTAAAAGAAAGAGTGAAAGTCTTTTCCTGTGGCTGCAAATAAAAAATACACCACGTTTTACCGTATCTGACCTCTTTAAAGAGCATAACCCAGGCCTTTGATACATGTGCCACTCTAAACAGCTGGTAACTGCCACGACTGTTGGATACACATTTATATATTTCATTGAACTCTACAACCGGTAGAGTGCATAAATCACAGAGCTATATTTATTAGCATAGATACGGTTTGTTTCGCTTCAACTTCAAGTACACGCTCTGCAGCAGCAATCTTCTGCCAGATCAACGTAAAAAACAGCCAAACATCAAACTGCACTGCTCATAACTGCCAGGCGCGGTGCCATAGGAACCCAAACTTTTTCTTGGGAGAAAGCAGTCAGCTTCTTTTCACCAGCAAGAAAGTTAGTGAGAAACAGGAAATGTCTGACCACACGAGAGAACGGGGAAGCAAGAGCATTTCTCGAACCGCTGTGTTCACACTTTGTCTGAGATGACTGGTGTGTTTATGTGTATGGGTTGCTGGAGGAGTGTCATGCTAACCTGAGCTGTCCATACTCATAGAAACTAATGAGATAATGAGATTAAAACAAGTAGCCTACACTTTGTGTACAAACAAGATGACCCCCATTGGGCAAGATTGAACTTATTAGTAATGCAATTAATGCTTTTTCATGGCCCCTTTTTAACAAGCAAAGTAGCCACCTCGGATACCGTATGCTGATTTATTGATTTATTTAAGCTAATTTATGTGTTGTTTATTTTTTCTATAACAGGCCAAACTGGCCTTAACCCTTAAATGCATACCTCGGGTCTTTAGCGACCCGGGACGTCATTCACTACCCTCCACATTCATTTTTAGACATCAACCTTCTTAGTATTCCTCAATCAATTCATTATAAACAATATAACAAGAAAAAAATTATAAAATTATAAAAAAAATGCCTGTTTTTCCATTACTTTTTCACTAACGTCCCGAGGTGTGTAAGAGTGTACGCATATTTTTTTCTGTACAGCAATAATTGAATCTTTAATGACGGAATAAGTGCAATTCACCTTGTCGTATACACAATGATGAAGTGACGTTTCACTCATAGTTACTGCAGACAGAAAACGAAAGAATAGTAAGTATAATCGATTACTGCAGAGCAAGTACAGAACGCAATCAAATATTAGTGTCACTGTCACTTGATGGTGGAGAAGCTGTCAGCGATCAAAATATGGATTTTGAAGATGTTGAAAATTATAGTTTTATACGTTTGAGATCACCAATATGAGCCAGGTGCTGAATGTACTGGGAAATGAGCTCTGACGAGGACAGTGATGATGGTATAAAACATCTGCTCAAACTGAACCCTTCCCAGTTCCAAAAGGTAACGAAATATTTTATTTTATTCTTCTGTAATTGTCACACTAATTTAAGGAGAATTTTATATTATCGTGACAAGTAGAGATCCATCCGTCTTAGATATAGATCCGGGTCGCTAAAGACCCGAATATGTAAGATTGATTGGAGAAACAGTCATGCATTTAAGGGTTAAACAAAAAATATCTATAACCATTTGAAATTAGAGGCAACCACTGCATTTCAACCATGATCCAAACAAAGATGCTTGTAGGGCTGGGTATTGTTCAAAAATTTACCGTTACCGATTTACATTTACATTTACATTTATGCATTTAGCAGACGCTTTTATCCAAAGCGACTTACAACTTGGGGGTACAATAAGCGATTGGTCGTGAAGAGTCGAGTGAGCGCAACAAGTGCCTGAAATACTTGGTCTCAGTGTTGCACAGGCTAGAGTAGGGCGGGAAAGAGGAGGAAAAGAGGAAAGGAATTTTTTTTTTTTTTAGGAGGTTAAATGCTCACGGAAGAGATGAGTTTTTAGTTGACTTTTGAATGTTGTCAATGAATCCGCATTTCGGATGGCGGTGGGCAGATCGTTCCACCAGCTGGGAACGTTGAATGAAAATGTTCTGGAAAGGGATTTTTTGCCTCTCTGTGAAGGTACCACAAGCCTTCGCTCCTTGGTTGAACGAAGGCTTCTGGTGGGGGTGTGGCGACGTAGAATCGAGTCAAAGTATGCAGGAGCTGAGTGCGTGGTGGCTCTGTAGGCAAGCGTCAGCGACTTAAACTTGATGCGAGCAGCGAGTGGTAGCCAGTGCAAAGAGATGAAGAGAGGTGTGACGTGGGTCCTTTTGGGCTCGTTGAAGACCAGACGTGCCGCTGCATTCTGGATCATTCGTAGTGTTTGGATCGCACAAGAGGGGAGTCCAGCCAGAAGCGCATTGCAGTAGTCAAGTCTAGAAATAACCAGGGCCTGGACAAGAAGCTGTGTTGCGTGTTCTGTTAGGAACGGTCTGATCTTCCTGATGTTGTAGAGCGCAAACCTGCAAGAGCGAGCTGTCTTAGCAATGTGATCTCTGAAGGACAACTGGTCATCAAATGTAACTCCAAGATTTCTGACTGATTTTGAAGGGGAGATCAGGGATGCACCTAGCTGGATGGTGAAGTCATGTTGCATAGTGGGACTGGCGGGAAAGATGAGGAACTCAGTCTTTGCCAGGTTGAGCTGTAGGTGATTTTTACTCATCCATGCAGAGATGTCAGCCAGACAGCTGGAGATTCGTGCAGCTACTGTGGGGTCGTCTGGTTGGAATGAAAGGTAGAGCTGAGTGTCATCAGCATAGCAGTGATATGAGAAGCCATGTGCCTGTATGATGGGACCTAATGAAGTAGTGTAAATGGAGAAAAGGAGAGGTCCAAGCACTGAGCCCTGAGGAACCCCCATGGTCAGTTGATGCGCTTGGGATTCCTCTCCTCTCCAGGCAACCTTGAAGGACCTACCTGTGAGATAAGATTCAAACCAATGGAGCGGAGTCCCTGTGATGCCCAGTGATGAGAGGGTGGACAGAAGGATTTGATGATTTACCGTGTCAAAGGCAGCAGATAGGTCAAGGAGGATGAGGACTGATGATTTGGACTCAGCTTTAGCTATCCATTTATACCGATACCTTGACTTCGATACCGGTTCCTGAACGATACTATTTTTGATACAACATTTATTTTTCTGTTTTAACAAGATTACATTACCTAAAAAAAAATCTTTGGTTTTATTTTTTGCAGACTCAAATACTCATATATAGGGTACTGGGGGGCGGAATATATGCCTCGCGATCAAGCGCACACATAAAGCTGGCAGCAAAGCACTGGCAAAAGTAGCCTAATGTTTATAAATGTAGAAATAGCAAGGAAACATTATTTTGAATTGTTTATTAATAAATGTGTTCACAAAAAAAGTGTTTTCTGAGTCCGTGTTGGGCTGCAAAGATGAAGTTGACGATGCTGACTCGTCATCTCCGCAGAACGTGCGCGCCTATCGAGGGAAATGCACCTTTCATTTGGATATGAAGTATTTGTTTTCGATTTCTCATGCCTGTGAGGACAGTATATGCTGAGTTTCAAATAATTTATGTGACGTGCTGCAGTTCTATTTGCAGTCGTATATGAGCGTCTTTCACGGCGCTCTTTAGTTTCTTCTGTGCACTTTCAAGTGCTTCAGATTTGTTGTGTTGTCGGTCTTAGTAGCAATTAAGTTGTCATGAATATTGCATTGAATACTATTGGCATCGAGCCTGGTGAAATGTAGCCACAATTTTTGATCTTTTCCACATCTATGTGGGTTGGGATGCTTACCCCGTATTTACACTGCACAAGTCTGCAGTGCATCACGGCTCCGACGAGGTTTTGTTTCGTCCTTGTACCGCGGCGCGGGCAGTATAAACAGGGATAGCACGAGCACGACAGTACAACTAACGAATATATTACAATTATGACAAGATTAGAGGGTTATATCGATCACTAAAAGAGGATCCAAAGGAAACAAACATATATTAGGAGTTTATTATCTTACTTTTCGTCCACGCTGCGAGTTGAAGCTTGAACCAGACAGTGGTTTATAGGATGTGGAAATGAATGGGTCTTTATCATAGCTGAAGTGAACAATGATACGATTGCAAATGGACAAACAAGCGAACATGACACACAAGCATATTCAAGCAAAAGCCAGCATATATTAGCTCTGTGGAACAAAACAAAACCAATGTGACTCACCTATCGAGAAGAAATAAAGCAACCTCGGCATCCGATTGCAGGCCTTAGTGCTCCTTGAGTTCTCTCCAAAAAAGAGAAAGAAAAGCTGATCCGATATTTACACAGGTCCTACTTCTTGCCTGATCGTAAGCCTTCTTTTGTTCCACAGACATTTTCCACTTTTGTTTTTTATCTGCCATCTCTCGTCGCTTGGCTAATGTCCGTCCTGTGTGTCGTGTCTTTTGAATAATTACGTGCACGTCCATCATTAGTAGACACGCCCCTTACTGCCGATTGGCTACAAGTTTGTTTTGGTACTCGCCCGAGACACTTTTCTAAAGCATTTTTGATTCTTGCACCTTTAATTCTAGTGTGGTGTTTTTCTACAATATTCACTTGTCATGACAGTAAAATTGGCCATTCTAAGTCAATCTACTGCAGTATGTCCTCTCTCAATCAGTAGAAAACGTGGCTAACACTAGGGGTGCTCCGATTGATCGGCAACCGATCTCTATCGGCCGATAATCACTTTGGGATGATTGATCGGCGGTCTCTAAAAAGGCAGATCTCATGAACCGATCTCATGCTGACGACACATAAAACCCAGCACCTGCAGCGACACCGTCTCATTCTCTTTCTGGCGGCGGTAAAATAATTATAATGCTGAAGGTGAGGTAAAATTCATATTTCTGTATTAAATAACTTACGAAGTCATTTGAAAAATTGCTGTGAGACGTAAGTTCACAAACAGTGCGAGTTAATCACAGAGTGCGCGCGCTCTCTCTCTTTCCCTCTCAAAATGCTCAAATGGCTTCACATCAGCACATCGCATCTGCACTAAAATCGAGCTGCACAGTTGACACAGGATTTGCCACTTGCACAATCGATGCTCACATCGTCACTAAAATGTATCATTTGCATTTATTTTTAAGTCTTGCCAGTGTCCAAGAGACCGTGAGCGTGCGCGCGCACACACACACACAGGCCATCTCACAAAAAGCTTGCGAGTACAAATTACGCTGAAATGGTCAAATACACACAAATGTATGTACTAAATTACCGTCTTGACGAGTATGCACGTAAACCCCGTCGTGACTCACGAGTGAATGTTAACATTTGTGCAACTGCATGTAACCGTATCCGTGTTTGCTCTTAAAGTGACAGCAATCGAATAAACTGCTGCTGTCTCTGAGTTTCTCTTTGTCTTGTGTTGTGTTGTTTGATTAACCTTTATGACACTCACTGCTCTTGAATGACTAACTTTTGCAACCTTAAGTGTAAGGATTAATATAATTTAATTTATTCAGGGAAGACCAATATTAATTTACATTTGATTCCTGGACTTGATCCGTAGAGGAGTAATTATGCCCTAACAGAAACTGTTCGGACCAATGAAATTGTCAGGGCGGGCTTTATACGATGATGGACAGATGATAAACAGTAACGTAATCATCGTCATCAAAGGCACTTGGGTTGAATTTGTTCTAATCCTAAACGGAGAACTTGTTCATATATGCATTCACCTTTACTATTTCTCTCAGAAATGATGATCATGTTGGTAAGTACTCTTAAGTAAGTTCTTTTTTTACAACACTGGCGAAGATCTTTTATATTCATCTTTTTCTTCTAACGTTTCCTTAGGGGGGAGGGGGGGGCTGTTCTCCGGAAAAAATGGCATTTGAGGGGTAAAATATATGTGTTAAAATTCGCATTCCTGGGTCTGTATATCACATATTTGGGGTCGCTTCAACCCGCGGACATGGAAAACAACCTGCGGACTTGGCAACACAGTGCAGTTGAGTTCTCTTGACATTTGACAACTAATGTTATGCATCACTCCATTGCTCTGATTGGTTGTAGGTCTATCCAATTGAGGTCTTTCCTGGTTCGGTTGAAACACGCCCCATAATCGCAGCCCAACGGAGCAATATCCAACTCATATTCTGACTAGAATTGAGTATGACGACGTCAGGCCAGGATTCCCCTATTGTCAGAAATAAAATTCAGGCCCTGAATGAATGTCTGTAAAACTCCCTATAAATAATTCTACATGATAAAAAGAAGGCTTCAAATAGATCGGTATCGGTGATCGTATTGGCAGGCGATCGGCTCCAAAAATCCTGATCGGAGCACCCTTAGTTAACACCAAGTCATGCATGGGGAAAAAAATACCGTCATATACCGCGAAACTGTTGTTCACTGATCAATGTTTGAATACAAGCCTAAATTAAATCAGTTCATCGATTGTGTCAGAGTGAGTTTTGGGTGAATAGACTGTCAATGCAAAGGTGATCCAAAGTGAACAAAAGTCCTATGGATTTGTAAAGACACAAGTGTGAAAAAATTATTTTAATTTTTTTTTATTAACTATCCCTTTAGTGCACAGATTGACAGTCTTTTTGAAATAAAATAAAATAGAATAAAAAAAATAAAAAAATACTCATTAATGAGTAATTCATGAAAAAAATCTCTTACCATATATCCCATTGTATTTTTATTTTATTTTTTTACTTTTGTTCTGTATCTTGCAAACTCTAGGTGCTATGAGGATGCTAAGTTGTCTTATGCTTTAAATTTGATCTTTAAACTTGTATTGAAGATCAAGTTCTTGAAAGTACAGATCCACCTGCTCCATTTCAAACTTTGGAAAAATAAAACAGGGACTGACAAATAAATAAATATTAAAGGGTAAATGTAATCAGGAAAGATCTGCTCTGATCAATCTGGTTTCTTCGGCTCATGCGTGGACTCATGTCTTTGCTCTTCCATAACTCAAGGGAAACAAGTGTTTGTGTCACAGAGTAATGCTTTTGACACATGGTCCCAAAGACTCGTTGGAAACACATCCAGTAACTGTCTTGCCTTAAGCTCCAAATTGTGTTTCTCTACAACATAATAGTCACTTCACCCAACAATGAACCCTCTTAAAAGAACCAAGTGCACTTGTGTCTGACACAATCTATTAAAGCAAATTCAGAAAAGCTATTAGTATTTCCTATTTTTTTTATTTAATATTAAAGCTTGTAGAATGCCACTGTTCTAGGAATTCCACCAACATACACCCCATTCAACACAGCCAAAGAGAAGCCGTTTACACACATGCCATATAATCGCACTCCTGTTTCCTCATTCTCTGATTTCAACACACAGATAGTGGGAGAACTGGGATCTAGCATTCCAAGAATGGCTGACAGGGGAAAAAAAGAGCAATCCAAGGACAACACGGATTGGGAACCCCTCCTCAAAAAGGACTCGTAGCACACAATGAGGGATAGAGTCAACAAATGGACCAATAAACAAGAGAAGACAATGGATTGTTTACTTAGTAGAGGTCAGACTCTGACTTGTGGGTTATCCTGGCATTCTTATGGGCGCAATAATAGTAATCACCTTTAACAGAGTAAATACCAGAGTTAACTCATCCAGATTTATTATGCCAGACCCATGTTGTTTCAGATAACAATGACATAAATGAGACCATCAATGGCTAAGCCATCATGAAGGATAAAAAGGTCTGGTTTCCCAGCATTAGTACTATAATTAATGCATTAATTTTAAAAGAATGTTAAACAATGATAATACAATATGAAGATATAGTATACATATAATTGGCTTTCATTGGCAAGCACATTCATTTATTTCCTCTGGGATACAGTAAAATAATGTCCTTTGGGCTCACAGCAGGGTGATGGCCCATGTAGAGAAGTTCAACACCTTTCTGACTCAACTCTCTGACACACAATCTCCAGCACAGTAGGAGTCATTAGTTTGAGTTTGAGTTATGCTTTGAGTTATGTAAATTGCTTTTCAACTTGGCAGGGAACACTGAATTATGTACCTCTAAATTTCTGTTACAGTTCAAGTAACAGGGACCTCTTGTTTGGCCTGAGACACCCCAGTGCAGATATAGATGTAAGACTTCAAAAGAATGACAATGTGTGTGTGCGGTTAGTCGACTGTGTCAGTAAACACAGCACATGGCCGGGACTTTCCCTAATGTGCTTAAAGTAGTCAATAAACATATTGAGCTGCAAAAGGTCAAATGTCTTTTAAATGTCTTGACCTTTAGCAAACTAAAATTGGTTTAGTATCACTGCAAAAAAATGTTTGTTGTCATGTTATAACAACATCTTTGATGTCATCAGTTTAAATTGCACCAACAGTTCCAGCAATTTCAGCACAAAAATGTAATTGCAATTCAATTCAAAGAGGCTGAAAAAGGAAAAAGTGCACTGCATTTATCAAAACAGGTTATCACTTTAATTTTATAAAAATATTAAGGCAGCATTTAAAGTTATTTGGAAGTAATTTTACCACATTTGAAACGTACAGGGCAAAATACACCCATGTATTGACAATTGGTTCTGAACACATTTTCCTTGAATTTAGGAGCAACTGTTAAAGGCACAATCAAATGGAGGTATTTTAAAAAATACACTAAATGCTGTTATTTATGAGCCAATAATATAAATGTATCATTAGACTGCTAACTTTTGCTTTTTGTATCGTCATAATTATGCCCCATTGAATGAATAAAAGACTCAGACAACACGACTCACCTCTCGCTTCACATGACAGCGCCACGATCAAAACCCCAGTGAGAAAAGTCAAGCTTCCTCTCTTTGGAAACATTTTATGATGACACGCCACTAAAAGAAACAATAAAAATCATAACTATGGAGTTTTACACAACATACACACCGCCAGCAACGCGACAAATTGAAACACAACAGCAGCTTTTCATGATAATATTGAACGCGTTGGTCGCGTCGTTCGTTTGCAGAGTAGCCTAAATGTGGTTCCATTAGCCTATAGCCCGATTAAATAAACAGCTAAACTGTAAATGCAGTTACTTTAGCTACTTACATGTGCGCCGAAAGGGATTTAATATTACGAATTAATCAGTTTCTGATGAGATGAGACGAACAGCCTTGAGCAGCAACGAGGTCTTCTTTGAAATGACTTCAGATTTATTAGTATATCGTCCAGGAGAAAAAAAGTTCGGGAATAGTTAGGTTCCACTCGCCTCTTCTCTTGACATGACCCGTCAGCATCCCTGACCGTGGAGAGAACTGAAGATCTACAGCTGTGAATCACAGCAGCGCTCCTCCAAACCAACAGCTGGAGACTAGCAGAAAGTAAACACGAGCGCCTCCTGTATGCGGAGAGATACAACGCAACTACATTGCAACCTGTATAGGAGAACCAGGCAATTAATATAACCCTTAGAGAAAACCTTCAAATAACAATTTCTAGAGGATGAAATATGCAACAGCTTTTTTTAGTTTTACCAAATAATTTAATTCTGCAAATAAATAATAATAAAAAAATATAATAGGCTGCAATAGCACTACCCATTTTTCCCTCCAATTAAATTGAATAAGGTGCCACACCATGATACCACCTGCAATCAAGTAGCAAGTGTTAAATAATGGTTCATGGTTGTGCTTTAACAAAAGACTTGATTATACTAACTGCTTTGATATTTTACTGTATGCTTGTTGCATTTCTAACATGTAGCCAACAAAATGCCTTAAAGGATTAATTCACCCAAAAATGAAAATTCTGTCATTTATTAATCACCCTCATGTCGTTCCAAACCCGTAAGTCCTTCGTTCATCTTCGGAACACAAGGATCTTTTTGATGAAATCTGAGAGCTCTCTGACCTCAGTCCTTCCAGAAAAATGCGGCTTTTTTTTGTGATTGTTGCGGGCAAAAATCCTTGATTATGTGGGACGTTTTCTTAAAAAATGCGATGGAAAATGCGTGATATTTATGCAGTTTTATGCGATTAAATTGCGGGAACTTGCAAAAACTGTGGTTTGATGAAAATGAGAAAAAAAGCACTACATCACAGAAAGTGCTGGGAATGTTTAAGTTCTGATCATGTTTTATTGAAGACCTTAATAAACACATGGCTCAAATTTACAAAACATTGAGTAAAACAAGTTCTGTAGCTTTACAAAATGAATATGCTACAACTTCTGAAAAAATGAATAAATAACTTCCTGTTTTACAGAGGTAGCTATATAAAAACAGACATTTGAGTGCTTCCAATGCACAAAGTGCAATCTCTTAAAGGGTTAGTTCACCCAAAAATGAAAATTCTGTCATTAATGACTTCCCCTCATGTCGTTGGACACCCGTAAGACCTCCGTTCATCTTCGGAACACAAAATTTTAGTTGAAATCCGATGGCTCAGAAAGGCCTCCATTGGCACAATGCACTGTGCACTCTCAAGACCCATAAAAGGTACTAAAGACGTCATTACAAAGTCCATCTCACTACAGTGGTTCTACAATGAAGCGACGAGAATAGTTTTTGTGCTAAAAAATATAACGACTTATATAGTGATGACCGATTTAAAAAACAGCATCATGAAGCTTCGAAGCGCTATGAATCAGCGAGTCGATTCATGATTCGGATCGCGTGTCAAACTGCTGAAATACGTGACTTTGGCGATCCAAACCGCTGAACCACTGATTCATAACGCTTCGAAGCTTCATGATGCTGTTTTTTTTAAATCGGTCAACACACCGGGAAACTGCTTTGCGCGGTCTTTTACTGTTATTTTTGTTGGCAAATGGGAATGTGCGTGCTTCATCATGGTTTCACCGATATCTATGGTTTCACCACGGGGTTTGCAGCTTTTCGATGACTTTCACGTCAGGCAATTACGTCACTTCAAAACGTTCCCATGGCAATAGGGGGAACTGGCGGCTCTTTTTTCAACTTTCTGCTAATATATATGACTTTTTTGCAACAAAAAGGATTGAGGGGATTATGAAATCATGCTAGCCCTGCATATTTTGAACGCGGAAATAGGCAATTTACACGGCGAAAGTTCGGCGTATTTGAAAAAATGCAGCCCCCGCATAAATATGTGGACTTTGGCTGATTATGCATTAAATCATGCGATCGCATGATTGCGTTTTTCTGGAGGGACTGCATAGACAGCTATTTAATTAGGCTACCACTTTTAAAGGCAGTAAAGACAATGCTAAAATTGTCCATGTGACTCCAGTGGTTCAACCTTAATTTTATGAAGCGACGAGAATAATTTTTGTGTGCAAAAAACACACAAAATAACAACTTAATTCAACAATTTCTTCTAGCCTGTCTCAGAATCTTATGCGTTATAACCAGTGCAGCTTCCAGAATGCTGGCTTACCATTGGCCGACGCTGGTCACGTGAGCACCACGAGGCATGTGCACAAGTCGTTCTGCCGTAGAACTAGGAAGCGCTACACTGTTTACACTACGTCAACAGCGTTAGAGTCTGACACAGACTCTTGAATGAAGTCGTTATTTTGTTTGTTTGTGCACACAAAAAGTATTCTTGTCGCTTCATAAAATTAAGGTTGAACCACTGGAGTCACATTGACTAATTTAACGATGTCTTTGAAAGTTGTAATTAAATAGCTGTAGGGGTCAGAGACAGTGGCGGCGTTTCACAAAAACCTAGGGTATGGGATGAGTCCTTCTGTTCTGGCCATACAACAATGACTTTCCCAAATAATCACATTATATCTAAACAAAATGTGGACAAAAATCCACTAAAAGAACTTGACAACAATACAAAATCAATGCAAATACTGAAACAATCCTATAAGCCTTCACTGTGTCCTAACCAAATGCAACTCGTGAGAAAAAATATTATTTTAGGCTACTGTTTTTATTTATGCGACGTTGTGGCTGGAACAACAAAGTATGACAAGTGCAGATTATATGCTTTTATTTAATGTAAAAAAGAATTTAAAGTGAGTTTGAATATAATTTTTCGTGACCTTTATAGACATAGCCTTACTGGAAGCAACAATGCATAATTCACCTCAGATCTTGAAAATAAATTAACCCTCTGGTGCTCTTCGTTTAGAGGTTGCATTGGTTGTCTTCCCGGTCATAAGTGACCGGACACCTAAAAATGTAACTTCCTCCACCCCAGTAAAACCAATGCAATTTATTTTTCTTCAATAATGTTTTTTCTTTTTAATTTTGTATTTTAAGATGATTTGATGGTATTTTTTTATATTTATGCAATAATTATGGTCTATTTTTGCCATTGAAAATTATTTTTAAAAAAAATTGTAATTTTTATTTTTATTTTTTATTATTATTGCAGAATTTCAGGTTAAAATAGAGACTAGGCCTTCAAAATATATATTTTTTGAAGGTAGATTAGCACCCTCTTTTGGAATTATTTATGAATTCATGCAACCATGGGTGTAATCACTAGAGGTCTCTATGGTGAGGCTTGAGAATTCCCTAGTTTTTAACACATTTAATTTTCTTGTTGTTGATGGATTTGAATATATATTTAAAAAATCTCTATTTAAAAAAGACTATTTATTATAAAGTTTTAGATTTTTTTTGTGTAAGAAATATAGATTTTTTTCTGTGAATTTGTGTTTTTGCAGATTTCCCATTCATTTCCTGTGGTGGTCATTTTTGACCGAAGAGCACAAGTGGGAGTATTTTTTTATGACCACTTAGCATGCTCGAATCATGCCCTCAATTTTTTTGTGTGTTTACATACCTACTGCTAGAAAAGTCACCATGTTTCATATCATTCTGATGAAGCTGTGAAAAATTCAAAATGTGGTTCATAGGTTCAGTTTTTCATAGGTATGTGTGTGTGTATAAGTGTGCGTGTGTGCGAGTGTGTGTGAGTGGATGTGTCAGTATCACACTCTTGATGTTTTAGAGTGTCACCCCTTTACTGCTGTGTACTTTTTTTCAGCATCGTGGCCGATTTGTAGATTGTACACACAAATATTCGGAGAATGTTTGTTGTTTTTGCCGATTTCCCATTCATTTCCTATGGTCGGTCATTTATGACCGAAGACAATGAATGCTACTTTTTTTTTTTTTACGACCAATTAGCATGCTCGAATCATGACCCCAATTTTCTTTTGTGTTTACATACCTAATGCTAGAAAAGTCAACAAGTTTCATATCATTCCGATGAAGCAGTGATTTTTAAAAATGACCGAAGAGCACCAGAGGGTTAAAGGAAACAATTATGTTCAAACTGTCAAGGTGAACAAACAAGTGTATTCTATGATAAAAAATAAAAAAAAAACTAGTTTCAGTCACTCAGTATGTATTTTTAATCAGGCTAAAATTGTGTACTATTCAGGAATTCAATATTGTAGGCTACTTATCATTTTGGTTGCGAATGCAGTCAGTGCGCTTGCAGATAGCCTGCCCTCATCAAAATCATCTTCATTTGTGTTCCGAAGATGAACAAAGGTCTTACGGGTTTGGAATGACATGAGGGTGAGTAATTAATGACAGAATTTTCATTTTTGGGTGAACTAAAACATGGTGAGGGATTAATAGAGGCTCCTTAGACCCTATATCAGTTTAATAATTATTTCCTTTTTTTTTTTTCCATCTGACCCTCTTGCCTACTTGCACATGAACCCCAACACATGAATCTCCACCCCTTAAATATTTTCTGAGGGAGAGTAGGCTTGGTTTACAGTTTATTACACCTCTCAGCCACTAGATGGTACTCTAAGTATGTTTGAAGACTTTAATCTCCATCAGGATTCCCATCAAAAGACATTCAACTTTAGGTTCCTGGAGTGTCATGAAGAACTTTTAATTAAATTAGCTAGATGTATTTTAATGTTTCAAATAAAAAATAAATAAATAAAAAACACACAAAAAGCCTACTGTTAGCTATTTTTTTTGTGAGGGTTGCATAACAAAACAAATTACATGAATCATCTGAAATCTGATTTAAACAACAAACACAAAAAAACTCACACTATATGTCACTCTGAACCTATATGACTTTCTTCTATACACAAAAGTAGATATTTTAAAGAATGTTGGTAACTAAATGGTTTTGGTGACCATTGACTTCTATTGTATGCGGGGGAATTTTTTTTTTTTTCAAAATGTCTTTTATGTTCCACTGAAGAAATCAAGACACATGTTTGGAACAACTTTTCACATACGCATTTTTTGGGGTATGCCACAACCGTGGCTTACTTTTTGAGAACTGTTATGTTCAACTGGTCCATTTCTATCTCCGTAGCCGTGCAATTTGATGTCACTGCAACCTCTTCATGAATCAAAAATGAGATTCTGTGGTGTGCAGAAACTCCTGGGGGGCTAACTGTTTCTTCTCCTCCTTCCCTTCCACATGATGCGGATTCCCAGAGCGATCTGGCGCTGGATGAGAAACCTCACATAGGTCTCCAACCACCCCCGTGGCCCCCTGGCAGTCCTGCTCAGATATCTGGGATGAAGATGTCCTCAGCATCCACCCACTCTGGAGTCTGATGGTGGGAGGTGATTTAACAGTGCTTTGTAGCCATAGGAGAGTCTGGCTCATTTCCTCTCTGGTCTCATGCAGTTTTCTCCTCTTGCTTTTTGGATCGCCCAAAAGTTTGGGGCTTTGGAGTTTTTATGACTCTCAGCAAGTGCTTGCATGGCTCAGCACCTTACAAACACATTATATTCGATTGTCTGATGTTGTTAAAATGGTGTTAAAACTGCTTCGCAGAGGTGTTTCAGGAACACACAAAGCTGACTAGACACTCGTTGAAAGGAATTGTCTGCTCTCCAGACATGTTTGATTGAAATTCTGCCGCAATACAGTGCATAGACACGCTGAAAAATTGGATGTCAAAACTAGCAGATGAACACGATCATTTGAGCAGTTTGAAGGCATTTAAAACCTTGGGTTTGATTTCAGACTGATCCAAATTGTCACAGCATTGGTAAATATTGACAGAGTTCCCACCAAGACCACCTGAGAGAAGCAAATTATTGATGGCATGAGATGGCATAAAATGTTGTCTCCCACGATGATGCGCAAAGCGTTTATTTGTAAAAAACTAAACAAAAACAAAGTGGGGTTGGGGTTGAAGTGTGGAAAAACATCCAAGCATCACATTTCTCGGTTTGAGTCACTAAAGAAGCAAGGGAATGCAGGCTAAATCAGGTTAAGATATTTGAAGTGCAGATAAGAGAGACTTGAAGATTGAAATCTCTTCAGTGTGTGTCTCTGCATGTTTAGAAGCAAAGTCCAGCCAGACAGAAAATGCTCTAATCTAATGCGCTGTTCATCATGTTAACAAACCTGAAGCATAAAATGTTGGATGCTTCTCTATGTGCTACATCTGGATGTACACTTTTGTTAAATTTAACTAATTACATCTGTGTCTCTTATGCTCACCAAGGCTGCATTAATTGGATCAAAATACAGTAAGACAAATAATATTGCTGATATTTCAGCATCATTACGCAGTCTTCAGTGTCACATGATACTTCAGAAATCATTATAATATGAGAGAGAGAGTGAGAGAGAGAGAGAGAGAGAGAGAGAGAGTTCATGTTTTTCTATCCCGGTTGGGACTTCAACCTGAATGCACACAGATATGGGGACTCATGTCACCGTGAGCATGAGGAAATATATATATATATATATATATATATATATATATATATATATATATATATATATATATATATATATATATATATATATATAAAGGCTTCATATGCAAAAGCCTCTAAGTCCGTCTGACGTTTTTCTTTAAAATAAGCATTTTTGTCAGGCTTCTATGTATAGGCTTCTACCTTAGTACCGGTACTTCTGAATGGGATGAGGCTGGGATTTAGAGGGTTTGAAGTGAAAGTATTTGATGAACGTATACTATATGCGGAGAGAATTCACTCAGTATTGTTATCTCATTTTTGAACGAAGTGGCTTTTAGAGGCTTTTGCATCTGAACTCTTCATATAAATAATAGTTTAAGTTAAAATAAATAAGTTTTTTTGAAAATGTAAAAATGTTGAAAGGGTAGGTAACACAGTAAGGGTAGGGTTAGTGTGAAGGGATAGAATATACAGTTTGTACAGCATAAAAACCATTACATGGAGAGTCCCCACAAAGATAGTGAGACGGGTGCGTGTGTATGTGTTTCACTTCTGATACTCAAGAGTCACTCTCATATAGTCTTAGCTTCACATGCTGGGCTCACAGGTGACAAGTGTCTCTCTCTGTCCATCAGAAAGTAAAAGTATGACAGAGGAAAAAGGCAAATATTGAAAGAAACTTACAGAGCTTTACTCTCAACCCCAACAAACCCCCCTCTTGTGTCCTCCATTTTTCCTTCCCCTGTAACGATGATCTACCTCATGTTGAGAGTCGCTTGCTGATAAGCCTTCCATTTTGCCTTTCAATTTCTGATCCACTTATTTTTACCAGAGTTTCTGAAGAAGAGCTCTCACTCTCATTTAAACACTGTTCTTATCTTCAACTTCCATGTGTCCCCCTGTTTGCTGTATCTCTTCCTCTTGCTCCATCATTCATGCATACCCAATCACTCTTTCCTAATTAAAGAAAAAGGAAACACTTAACAGATGCACAAATGTGCATGAGTCCATGCAGCAGGAGTCAGTGCTGTGTTATGAACTCCATGCGCTTGACCCGATAGCATGGCATAACTCAAGTGGGTCATTTTACTTTCTTTCTCCAATTGACACTTCCATTATGAAAACTCATTATGACTGGTTTGTGTAATGGGACTAAGTGCAGCATTTGGCGAATTTCAAGTGCTCGTCCTGAGTGCTTCAATGAGAAGAGGGCCATCTGAACATGAATGGTAGTGAAAGGTGCAGTTACACACTTAAAAATGTGGTGTACAGCATGAGGATCCAGTCATTTCTGTAAAAACTCATTGATCTGACTCTGAACTAACTAATCTTACATCTCAAGGATTTTTGGATATTTGATCTTATAGGCAATCATTTGTTTGCAAGAAAAAAAGGCCTTTTATTTTTTCCCTATCTCTGTGCATGTTATTTATAACGTTGAGGATGGTGTCTTTCTTCACAGTACCACTCATTTATTCAACACTGGACAGTGAGTGTTTCACTACTGGGATTTGCATGGATATAGAGGGAAAAACCAGGAGAGACAAGTGAGAGATGAATTAAACATAGCAAAACAATCTCTTTTACAAATAGACAATGCTGCAGGGATACAACCACAAAATAATCAAAAGACAGAATCATGCAGCAGAAAGTGCCTTTATCTTCAATAAATAGATCTATCATCACACCAGTAGATGGCACTGTTGGTCCATGTGGAGTTCTGAGTGTTCATAAAGTCTTCTGAACCTTTTTCAGGCCTACAGACACCATGTGCACAACTGGGCATTTCTACCAGTCTGTTATAAAGCAGAAACGCAATACACAGACACTCACATAAATAAATGCTACAGATCCTCTAGATTAACAGCTTTGTAAATCTCAAGCACCGAATGAACTTTTTTAACCCCAAGTAATTTATTATGAAGAGAAAAGAGAGATAAAGAATGTCTCAAAACCCCATTAAGAGTTGGTCGTGTACACTGAAATGTGAAGTTCTTTCCACCTTGAAAATTAAACATATAGACTGAAAACAAAGCAAAAGTCTTGACCCATCTGCCAATCTCTGCTGCAGCCCATGGCTCACTGGAAAAACGTGTGTGTGGCAACACACACTTCTATTAAGCGATAATGCAATGCTTCTTGTATGTTTTGAGACACTTTCAAAGTGAAATGTCCATTGAGTGGTGCTAAAAGTGCTTTCCGGTTTGTCCAAAACAGATTTGCCAACGTTTTATTTCTTGGTTGGTGTGTGTACCGTGGGAATTCATAAATTAAATGTCCGATGAATGATGCTAAAAGGTTTACACTCTATCTAAAATCTAAACCTAACCAGTAGTTTTAACAAAAACAAGCGAAAGATAAATGCAATTGCTGAAGCAACCATGTCATTTTATCTTGCTTCTACAAGTCTTTGTAGCCTGACGTCGTCATACTCAATTCTAGTCAGAATATGAGTCTGATATTGCTCCGTTGGGCTGTGATTATGGGGCGTGTTTCAACCGAACCAGGAAAGACCTCAATTGGATAGACCTACAACCAATCAGAGCAATGGAGCGACACTAGTTGTCAACAGAACTCAACTGCACGCACGCTGGAAGAAGTAGAAGAAGAAGATGAGTGTAAATGATCTTTGCCGGTGTTGTAAAAAATAATTTAAGGATACACAGAGTACCAACACGATCATCATTTTTGAGAGAAATAGTAAAGGTGAATGCATATACGAACAAGTCTCCGTTTAAGATAGAACGAATTCAACCCAAGCGCTCTTTGGTGACGTGAATGCTTATGTTACTGTTTATCATCTGTCCATCATCGTATAATGTCCGCCCTGACAATTGACCTATCGGTAAGCCCCTCCCCTCGAATGCAGATGAGCCAATAGCAGTTGAGTATCAGTTGCGCTGGGACCGGAACTCGGACATCTTTAGGTTTCAGCGCCATAGAGAAACATTGGAAAATCCGAAGCTCTAATCGGTTTGATGGTGTTTATGCTACAAAAATGCTAAAATGTTGTGCCTGAGGTACTGTAACACTGATTCCAGGTATCCTGAGAAGATTTTCTGTTTGTCATACTCTCGTTAAGTTACGATTAAAGTCCCTGCTAACATACAAACCGAAATAACTAACTGTTCTCACGTCATTTAACACTGTAGGTCAAAAACACGAAGGTCTACATTTCAGTGCCTCTCCATATTAAACTGGTTATATGTAAATTAATTTAATTTTAGATTTGTTTAAGGTCTACATTATCTGTCCTACTAAGGAGGACTCCTATTTTGATGGGTATTATAGTCTACGGGTAGTGAAAGGAAGAGCTTGCACGCAGTTTATCGGAGTTGTTTTGCAGATACAAAGTTTACCAGTTATTAACTGCACCCTCGAAAAGGCATAACGTTACGGTCTGTGTATATGTTTGTTTACTGTTAGTTGTATGAGTGTTTTTGTGTAATTTGCTGTGTATGTTAATGGTAATGCGACGGAGAGAGATAGTTTGTGAATGAGACGTTAATGCACACTTCTTATGCTTTGTTTGTTCAGCTCTTACGATTATTTTTTGGAGTGAAAAAGGACATAATAAATTTGATAAACCATCAGTTAAGGTTGGCCATCATTCGGATGGGATATACACTACATTCTGTGTCCAAAAACATCTTGGGATAAGGTTTTCACACTGACAGCTGTCATTGTAAGATATAGCAAATCCGTTTGTTTGTCCGAGTTAGCAACAGTAACTAAGGGGGCGGGGCTAACCGATAGGTCAATTTCATTGGTCCGAACAGCTCCTGTTCGGGCATAGTTGCTCCACAACCGATCAAGTCCAGACCGAATTTCCCGAACTCAAATGTAGTCGGCGGGGCTAAATTCGGCTGGCATCCAGGCTTAAGTCTTTGATCTCTTTAACCATGACCTGAGTGCTTCACATCGCATATGGAATGCTGTACCAGGTGACCTACCAAGCAAGTTTACTATGTCAAAAAAGCCATAAATATCAAAATGTATTAGTTTACACATCTTGCATTGTGGTAAATGTGTTTTGAAGTGACAACATAAAAAGAAATTACACAAAAAATAAGTATTTATTAATCGATAATCTGCTCCTGTAATCATAATCGGTGTGAATAGGAATAAAGTGCTTTGATTTCCCCTAGTGATAATTTCGGCTGGGAACTGCAGTGAATTGTACGTACAGATACATTTTTGGAGTTTTGTAAAAAGGTAGGTTGAGGCGTGTTTTCCAATGAGCCCATTTCTCTTTGCATACGATTCATGATGTAAAATGCATGTATTTTCAGTGGCCAAAGAAATGTGCAGAGGTGCCTTTGGATGTAAGATCTAGCCATCACCTGGATGTCTATAGGAGATCAGGTTTGAAATAAGATGAGTGAAATAAGATGAGTTACGAGAAACATCTACCCAAGATGACATAGGCACCATTCTATGCTGAACAAGACCGGCAGTTGATTTCACAGGCACAGTACGTAATTTAAATCTTATTCAATGCTGCATTGGTTTAGTACTTTCTTTCACAGAACAAGATTGTAGCTTCAAGGAAATTGCAAAATAGGTCTATATTTGCAATTTATAGAACATGGCTAATAAAAAAAAAACTTCTTTCAAAAAGAACAGGTAGACAAAAGAAGCAGCAACGGGATACAAAGATTAACTTTCAACAAATCGATTGCTGAGCAATTTCTTGCGTGACCATTGACACAGACGATGTTTATCGCCATTGCTCATAGGTTGACATCTGTCTATTCTCTGGACACAATATTGGGAGTTTTCCAAAGGCTGAATCACAAGACTGGATACTGACCTTGATGACGACTCACAGAAATCATGGCTTGGCTGCCCAAGCTTAAATGGAATATAACTGGAACAGTTCCTTTCCATTCTTAGAACCTGCTTTTTTTTTTTTTTTTTTCTGAGAGCACCATACCACTCAAAATTATGTGTTTTCCTATTGGCGACTGTTGTAAAAACCAACTGGGAACAAATCAACTCAACCAAGGTGTTGTAACAGTTCAAGGGTGGCTTAGAAAGCACACGACAAAGGAGATGGTGATAACAAGACTCTTTAATCCAATAGCAAACACAGACAAGGGAGACACTGTTCACACAAACAATAACCGACCAAGAACTGAACAGATAGGGAGTATAAATACATATAGGTTAATAAAACAGACACTAAACAGAAACAACTGACAAGACTTAACTAATTATAACCATGGTGACTAATGAGTAACTCATGAACGTGTAGGTGTAGGTTTGTACAGCCAAGTAAATAATAAATATGCAATAACAAATGAATACTAACTGGGTGTTGGTATTGTCAAATCAACATAATTCTGTACCAATTGACTGCATGTGTAGTATAAGTTCCTTGAGCAGTCAGTAGATGTAGTATGTTAAAGCTTATCAAAATGAGGAATAAACAGCTGGCAGCTGACAACTGCTGAGGCAAGGAAACAAAATTAAACATGTAAAAGAAACTTAAATGAGTTACCATCAGTCTGCCTGACAGACTCAGGCCCACAACAGGAAATTATTTGGGATCGGAGCCACATATTCATTCATAGGAACAAACATACACCTACACACAAAGATACACACACAATTATGGGCGTGCTAAATAGCCTATCGAAAGAGAATGTTTTGTTTACCAGTGTCTGAATGCATCCACGTACAATTGCATTCAGTGAACAAAACAGCCATGGGGAAGGGAATCAATACAATGTTTTTGGGGCAAAAAGGGCTTCTGTTAAAGTGAGCTTGTAACCTAAAGGTCACATGAAGAGTTGCTGATCCCCTTTCACAGTTGAGCCCACTTAACCCCAAGCCCCTCTGTGGGGACTGTCCTTACTTTAAAAATGCTTTGGATAAAAAGCATCTCCTAAATGTCAAATAATTGAGCACAGATCCCCAGTGCATAAAATCATCAGCAGGGTGCCAGTTTGCGTTCATCATACAAAACAGCCCTATCTCTTCTGTAAATCTCTTTTATGTCTACCTAAAGGCCTGTACACACCGGGACGAATATCGCGCGCGCTTATTGCCAGCGTTTTTCGTGACGTTTTTCGGTGCGTCTTGAGTGTTCACCCCCAAGCGATTTTCACTGGCGATGCGCCGAGTGAACGTGCACATGCAGTAGATAGCGCTCCCGGTACACAAGGTGGTGCTGCGGCACTTCACGCTTCTGACACTCGCTTGTCACACAGAAGAAGAAGAGAGACAGTATTTACGTGCTTGCCAAAACCATAGATATATTATGTCTATGGCCAAAACCATTCACACTTTTTTGCTAACTGGCAAGCAGCATTAGCAGCTCATCTTCTTCTCTGTCTACTTACTACTTCTTCGTCGTATCAATGTGTGCTCGGCAAGACCGTTTTGTGCTTGAGCGCCACCAAGTCGTGTTTTACTGTCACTTCAGCAGCCCCAGGCACGTGAACAAAAGCGCTGATCTCATTGGTCGGCCAGTTTTTAACGCGCTGCATCACAATAAAAAAACTAACCCGAGGCGTTTTTTTTTTTAAATGATGCTTTTACGCCTGGCGTTTTGCACGTCGGTGTGCACACTCACATTGGCGCCCTTTGTTCAGTCGGCGATAAACGCGCGTGAAAATCGTCCCGGTGTGAACAGGCCTTTGGTGTTTCCATGGTTTCTACAAAATAAAACCTGGTTAAAATTGCTTATTTCTCTGGATTATTGGAAACATTTGGGATAATGTAAGTACATAAGTCAACAAAATATATAACATTGTTCTAGTGGTTTTTGGATATTTTAATCCAAAAATCTTACATTGTGGCTTTCATTTAGCTAAAATACATAACATAACAGTTTTAAAAGTTAATTTATTGAATACGTTGCTACGGTTGTTGCACTGTGATCTGTTCGATGTGTCAAATGGACATAGCTGTGCTTTATCGTAAATAAAATGTGGCTATTGACCAATCAGCATCATGAACTTTCCATTTTATAATTATCTTTATAACTTTATAACTATCATTATTAATCAAATCACTTAGTGATTTCTAAAACACCAATACATTCAGTTCTGCCATTACTCACTTTGTGTTGTTCGGAGACGTGCAACTGTGCTGTGGCTTCGTTTGAAACTATTTTCGCTGATGGACCGAAAACAATTGTCAAAGTATAAGCTGCTCAATATAAACTCCTTTCTTATAGAATTGTTCTGTAAAAGCAATCTCACACTTGCAGTCAAGCTGTGATATGTTGATTAATTGTTCAAAATAAAACAAACAGAACCAATAGTACAAACAAATAAATAAATAAAAAATACTACAAAGCTAATAGTTAAATAATAAAATAAAAAATAAATAAAATGTAGAAATACTTTCAAGATGTGAGTGCGATTTTTGTTTCTTTTGATATTTACACTATGTTGGTGGGGAGGAACTCGGAGTCAAGAGAGTAATTGGTTTTAATCATTAGATGCACAAGCTAAAGACAAGGACAGGAGCCAGCATCAAGACTATTCTTCCACACTCTGAAGAGGCACCAATCAGTCTGCTGTGTGGTGTCTCTCTAAAACACACACACACACACACACACACACACACACACACACACACACACACACACACACACACACACACACACACACACACACACACACACACACACACACACACACACACACACACACACACACACACACACACACACACACACACACACACACACACACACACACACACACACACACACACACACAAATGTGTAATCACGTACACGCACGAGCACACTCCTTTTTTCGCTTCTCATTTGTATCATCAGCTTAATGACTGGATTGGGCAGTTTGCCTGAATCACTCTCAAGCTCAGGCCAGAGTGCCGGTGGCTTTATTAACTTGGTCTGTTTCCAGGCTTCCCATTACCAAGTCCGGCTGTAATTCCCATCCCATTCTGCCTTTCCGCTCTGCATCATTTCACCCGACATCACCCTATCCACTCGCATGGCCTATTCTCACACCCCTCCATTCCAAAAATTAAATTTACCCTGCGGAGAGAGAGATAGAGAAAGAGAGAGAGAGTGAGTGTGTGAGAGAAAGACATATTTGAACTGTGCAGTATATCTGTATGGTGCAGTGAGACATGCTTGGAGAAGCTCTTCCTTTTTTCTCCAGCAGTTAGAGTCTCACTTTGTCTGTGTTTCTATTTAGAAAATTCAATTCATCTAAAAGTACAGTGAACACACACTCAGCCCCAGACAGTTTGAAAGTTATACACTTGTAATGCTTCTTTCTGTAAGTAGACGCAATAAAAGTTATCTTTTACTAGTCTTCTGTGAAAAGGCTTTGCTTATGTTTTTATCGGTTTCCTCAGGCTAACAGGGAGGCAGCATATACTAACACTTTTTTTTAAAGCAGATACTGCCACTTAATGATAGGAATGGCAGTAGTACCAAATTTTTTGATTGGACAAATAATATTCAAAGATAAACAGTTAATATTAAAAGATAAACAGTGCAGAACACACCCAGGTATCTTTGATAATTAAATGCATAAAAAATTAATATATCAATTACTAATGTAAAACATATGCCAGCATTCAAAAAAAATTCTCACTATTAACTAGTTGCTTATTAGCATGCATATTAGGAAATTGTAGCTGTTTAGAACAAGAAGAACATGGAGTATACTGTATATATGAAGGAGATAACAACGAACTAAATAAGACACAGCTGATTATAAGTAATCAAAGAACAAAGAAACTAACTGGGGCATGATCAGAAACCGAAAATAATCAGCAGGGAAACAGGAACAAAGAGAAACAACAGAATATCAACAGAAGAGTCCGAGACTGTGACACACATATTAATGCCTTATTCTGCATTCTGCCATTTTCTCCATGCCTTAATCTTACTCAATGCCTAAACTTAACAACTACATTGCTACCTATTAATAAGCAGTAATTAGGAATGTGAGGCAAAAGTCATAGTTAACAGTTAGTTTTTAATGAGAATTGGACCATAATCTAAAGTGTGAACAAAAGGGTAAATCTTGAAATTTGAAATAGCATTTTTTGTAAAAGTCTTTCCTGTCACTTCATCAATTTAATGCATTCTTGATGTTTTTGAATAAAAAGCATAAGCATTGACAACAGCAGCAATAGATACCATATATCTCAGCAGTGAAATAACAACAAATTATCTTGAATGTCATATCTAAGTGGTTATAAATTGCAAACAGGAGTCCATATTTTGTAAAATTTTCCCTCTAACTATATGCCAGACAGCAAGACATTTCTTTAACCCACTAAGAAGAGGAAGGTCTTTGGATATCTTTCTATTTTAAAGCAATTACATGTTTGGTCTATATAACAAAAATCTATTAGCTTGCATTTTCTTCCATTAAACTCTCAAATTACAGGGTATATATGCAATAAATTTAATTTGCCTTACACAAGAACAATTTATTCAGTTAAATAACAAATCAGTTCAAAAACTTCCTTCCAATGGGCTATGTTAAAAGCTCTACACTCCCACACAGTTGAAGATCTAGCGACCAGAAACACTGGAAGCTGACTTGGACATTTTAAGTAAAGTTTCTTATCTTTCCATCTCTGCTACATAATTCCATTGAAAAGAATAAACCATGCTAAAGCAAATTGTACTATGGGACAAACACAGATGAGTGAAAACATTATGACCTATGCTGTTGGTCCTCTGCATGCTGCCGAAGTGAACCCCGGTGCACACCAAACAAGCGTACAGAGACCGCTGAAAATATGGGTCTCGGTCCGCTTCCAAGCAGACTCAGGTGCGGTTCGAATGATGTATGAACACAACACAGACACAGGAAGATGAGACCCTAAAATGGACAGAATGCTCACGCATATCCGGTTTTTTTCATCATAGTCGTGAGTTTGCCCATCACAGTTCGGTACAGGCATCCGTGTCTCCTCGCAGCATATCTTTGGTTGTGTGTGTGATGGTGTGATTCCTGCCGTTATTTTGACTCCTTTACACATTTTATAAGCTCTTCATAAATTCTCAGCTGGTCAAAATACCATGCAGGCTACACACATATAACATGCATATTTATCCCAGCACACAGCATTGTTTTGGATGTTCGGTAAGTTATGTCCTAGGCAATACGTCATAAACACAGACCAATCAGGTTATGAACATATCCCTTCAGGCTCGGAATCTTTTGGTTCAGTTATAAAAATGCCAATCTGAACGCTAATCAGAATTTTCTTGTTTTTGTTGGTCCGAATCAAACTACAAGTGTGAACACACCCTATAAGACCCCTGAAGGTGTCCTGTGGTTTTTTGCACCAAAACGTTAGCACCAGCTCCTTCAAGTCCTGTGGATTGAAATTGTTGGTCCAGCACATCCCACAAATGCCCAATTTAGAGGCTAGGCCAATACCTTGAACTCTTCATAATGTTCCTCAAACCATTCCTGAACAATGTGTGCAGTGAGGCAGGGTGCATTATCATGCTGAAAGAGACCACTTCCACCAGGCTACACCATTGTCATGAAGGGGTGCACCTGGTTTGCAAAATGTTTAGGTAGGTGGCACTTGTCAAATTCACGTCAACATGAATGGCCGGACCCAGGGTTTCCCAGCAGAACATTGCCTAGCCCTAGAGCATCACACTCCCTCCACTGGCTTGTTGTCATCCCACAGTGTATCCTGGTGCAATGTACAAGGCTGTTCACGTGATGTAAAAGAAAAAGCTTTGGGCCAGGCGATCTTCTTCCACTGCTCTAAGGTCCAGTTCTGACACTCACTTGCCCATTGTAGGTGGTTTTGACAGTGGACAGGCGTCATCATAGGAACTCTGATTGGTCTGTGGCTCATACGCAGCAGGGCCATTCCGTGTCAACTCAACCAGAGGTCCCAGGTTAATTGTTTTTATTTTGACCTCTTTTTTTTGGTGAAATAAATACATAAATGAAGAAGGAAGACAAAATATTAGATGTCATGGATGGTCATGCAAGTGATTAAAATAGTCATGCAATGGTCCATTTGCTCCATTTGAAGTTATCTGCTCTGTTTTCACAAGAATAAGGCATCTTTGCTCACTTTATATCAGAAATGTTTCACTTTACAAAAATCAAACACTGACAAAAGTAAGCCCTGTATGACAGGGGTGCAAAACTCAGTTCCTGGAGGGCCACAACCCTGCAGAGTTGAGCTTTAACACTAATTAAACACACTTGATCCAGCTCATCAAGTCTTTCAGGCTTATTTGAAAACTACATGTATGTATGTTGGAAAAGGGATGGAACTAAACTCTGCAGGGCTGTGGCCGCAAGGAACTGAGTTTTTCACCCCTGCTGATTTCTAGAGCTGATATAGGGCAATATGTCCAGCAGAGTGATGTAAGCTTTCTTATGATTGCATTATCCATATTTTAGGAATAACATTCAATTCATATCATGTATGATGCAATACCAGCGTCTGATTGCATAATTCATTGTTTTGCCTAAAAAGCAAGTACTGTCCAAAGTCACAGATTTATTCATCCAGTCAAAGATGGATTTTAGTCATTTCTGGTTTAAATTGAGATCCCTTCTCTTTATTACTCACGTATTCTCTGCCATTCCCAAGTCAAGGGTTGTATATAATGAACCAATAGCGTATCTTGAAAACTAGAGCCAATCAGCAATCTTAAACATAATTTTCCTTCTCAGTGACCCAGAATAAGTTTCACTACATTTATTTCAGAAGCATTTTGGCTGTAGACCAGTGTAACACCATTGCATTTTTGCAAGGGTTTAATTCTTCATACTCCATTCAATATTCCATGCCTGTTAGGGTGCTTTCACATCTCTAGTTCGGTTCATTTGGTCCGAAACCAAGGGCAAACAATTATACATTGTAGCATTTTTCAGCTTTTTTGGTTCCTTTTCACACCACACTGATTGCTTTGGTCTGAACCAGTTGAAACGAACCAAAATGCAGTCACATGACAACATCCACATCACTCATTGGCTATGGCGTATTTCCTAAACTGCATTTCGATTGGTCAGAATTTACGCGCGGGAAAATTTCCAACAGAAGAGGAAAAGCCAGCAAACAACACGGAGACAACACAACAATGGAAAGACGACTGCGCAGGCTGGTTTTGTCCCTGGCATGTTACATTGTTTGTATACACCACAATATGCCAACAATACATTTCTATAATGAAGTGCGGATGCGGCTTGAAAACAACGTTCTAATGCACTGCAAACGGCGAGTGCGCATCGCTCGTCACTTCAAGCGGAGGCGTGCATTAATTCTTCTTAACTCTGACTTGCTCATCTTCTGAAAATATTGCCAATATCAAACCCCCTTTCCCTAAATTGTTTGCTAAACAATGAGAAGATCGCACTGTTCTTGTGAGTTTTCGAAAGTTGGGACCTAATATGGTCATAAGACCAAATTTCTATGAGGCTCCGCACCTCCTCACTACTCCATGTTTGTCCGCGAGCTGCCATGCTAAAGTGCAAACGGTCAACAAACACTTCCTCATCCCATAATGCACAGCGCAGCTGACTACGGTAGCTGGTTTAGTCCAAAAATGATCAGTACTTTTTGCAGTTGGGTCTGTTCGAGGTCACTCCAGAGTTTGTTTGAAAGCGTACCGAGACCACCTCTTCAAGGAAGTTTCGGTATGCTTGTTTGGTCGGCTTTTAGTGTGCACCCAAGTGCGATTGCTGCTTTCACACCTGACCAAACAAACAGCACCGAAGGGGAAAACGAACTCTAGTACGATTCAACCGAACTCAATGAGGCAGGTGTGAAAGCACCCTTAAAGGGAGGTAGGTAAAGTTTAGTACCTAACATGTTGCAGCTTTGATACAACATCAGGGCCCGGTTTCACCGACAGGGCTTAGCTTAAGCCAGGATTAGGCCTTATTTCAATTAGGACATTTAAGTAACATCCATAAATATTCCTTAGGAAAAAAAAACATTACTGGTGTGCATCTTGAGACAAAATAATGGCACTGACCTAATTTAAGATAGGCCTATGTCAGTGCAAGTTGCTTTCAGTTAAAACAGCTCAAACATACATTTTAGTCTGGGACTACAAAAATGGTGCTATATGGCACTAAAAGTGGTTCTTGGCTCGTAATCATAGGGGAACCACTTTTATAGCACCATATCTTAACAGGTTCTGTATATGGTAGTGGTGCTATATAGCACCTCAGTCATCCCAAAGAACCGCTGAAGAACCGCTGAAGAACCACTGAAGCACCAAGATTTGGTGCTATACAGCACTTAAAGTGGTTCCCCTATGATTATGAGTGCTATATAGCACCATTTTTTTAGAGTGTAGGCTTAAGCCTTGTCTGTGAAACCGGGTGCAGGTGTCTAAAGCGTTAAGTCTGTCAGTTAGTTTGACAAACATCTAATTATGGCCTGCTAATTTACATCGCCTATTTAATGAATTCCAACGTCTAAGCATTTCTATGTGATTCATGGAATTGTCATTCTAATTATAGTCCTCTTCTCCGCCTTGCCAGTTAAAACATAACAGTAGCTAATCCCACTAAACATGAGTGTTTGGACATCCATCTACATTGACGGTAATAGTTTTAGAAGTGAGTGATCAGTACATGATGTAAATTCTTTGGCTTTCATTGTGCAAGTATTCGTCATAGATTTTCTTGTCTTTGCCTTGGAGCATCTCATTCCCTGGACGATACTAATCAATGATGTCATTGTTGACCTTTAAAATGCCAGAGTCCATGGCTGAGGGTCTCTCTCTCTCTCTCTCTCTCTCTCTCTCTCTCTCTCTCTCTCTCTCTCTCTCTCTCTCCATCCTTCTCTCGGCCTCATTCTTACACACACACAAACAACCATGATTCTGCACTGCACAAAATACTTCTATAAAGTTCTTTATGATGTTTGAATAGGAGAGTGGACCCAATCACCATTTTGGATCCCATCATAAGCAATACATAGATTGACAGAGATGTAATTGCTTTGTTTATTAGAATGTCAAAGACGATGTCAACATATTGTGCGATTTAGAGGATAACGCGGATATCAAAATCCCTGTATTGCCTGAAAGCAAACATTAATCACTGGGTGATAAGAAGTTAATGGGATTCACAGGTGACAGTGTGGACACCTCCTAGCCATGCTGAAATGAGACCAATATCAGCTCATAACAGACACACACTCACACACATACACACTTATAACACACTCAATAAATCTTATTACGTTGCAGATAAACTTTAACGACAGAGAGCAAAACTTGTATTATGGCCCACCTTTAAAAGTGCAATGGAGGGAAAGACAAAAAAACAATCTACAAACAAACAAAGAAACAAAACATGACCTATTGAGATTCAATGCATAACATGCATTGCTGGAATGCTGGAAGCCCTACATACTGTTTAATTCTATTTAAATTGACCAAAAAAAAGTGTTTGTTTTTTTCACTCTATTGACAATAGACAATTCTGCCAAAATGTCCCTATTGTGACCGCACCTTAAAGGGAAAGGTCACCCAAAAATTAAAAGGACAAATTTCAATATAACTCTGATTGTATTCGTCTGAAAGAAGAATGTCATATACACGGATGGCTTGAGGGTGAGTAAATCATGGTGTAATTTTCATTTTTGGGGGAATTATCCCTTTAACAAGCACTTTTTTTTTTCCAGAAAATGCTAATTATGTTGTAATCTATCAGCTAATGTGATTCTGTTGGAGCACCATAAATACTTTATACCTACTTTACCACGTTATATATCAAATATCATGATATTCCTATCTGATACCATAACTGATTATCCAAGCTACAGCTACAGTACTTTTTTGTTAGAGTCTGAACAGAAGCATCTATTGTGCGTTTCTGTGAATATGAAGAGATCAGAACTAGACTGTTTCTGTGATGGCGTCTTAAGTCTCTCACATGGACTGATGATCAGCCCACTCAAGCCACAAGCCATCACACTATCATTTCTCAGGAAGTGAAGGGGAGGAGACTAACCTTCACAAACTGCTTTCCTTTTCTCTTTTCTATTCCCTAAGCTTCTCTCCTTCCCTAAGCCTCTCACTCGGTTTCTCTCTTCCTCGTTCTCACGTTAGTGGTATGATTGACAGCCTCTAGGATGGGTTTTTAATGATGTCTCATAGCACATTAGGCTGATGGCTTCTAGATTGGGACAATGTGACCTCCTCTCCTCTTCTCAGCACCTGAACTCTCCATGCATAACACACATATGCTACTGTGTGTGTGTTATCATGCACACACACATACACAGACACAAACTAAATGATCGAATCATACTGCGCTCCCCATTTCACCTCAAATGACTGAAATCTATATTGGGTTGAAATAATTTAATTTCTATTCAGTTATTTTAATGACAGTCCGTTTTCTGGGAATATGTCAAGATAAATGTTTTTTTTTAGTTGCCTCTCTAATCAAATCATAAATCTGATTCTTTCCTTTTCATCAGGCTTGTTTCACAATGGTGGTTCTGTGTGCTCTGTCAAATGTTTGTCATTCATTGCAATAAGGTCACATTGGCATTCTCAATATGCGCTCTTAAGTGATTTTGCGCCATTGTGTTCTCTACTATGTCTTAATCAACCATAGAAGTTCAATTCCAATACTCAAGAGTGCAAATACAGAGGATGCATGAAAGTACCCGGATGTGTTCTTGATATCGAGGATGCATCAGCTACGTTCCAATTCAGAGGCTGCATCCATTGAACAAGGCCGATTGCGTCATACGACGAGAAAAAGGCTGTCCCACTTCGAAGGCTCTTCCAAATACATCCTTGGTTTCCTGTGAAATTAATGATACAACAGATGGATCATTTGTGGCCTTGCCTATACCCCAGAATTCATTACACTTATAAGTTAATTTTTTTTGGAAAGAAATAGCAGAATTACACCTTTAAACATAAGTATTGAGGCTCAACTTAATCAAATATCTAATGATACAAAAAAATAATATGGGGTAATATAATGGCCACCTTCCTAATATTGTGTTGTTCCCCCTTTTGCTGCCAATATCACCAATTAGTGGTGGGCCGTTATCGGCGTTAACGTGCTGCGTTAACGTGAGACTCTTATCGGGCGATAAAAAAAAGTATCGCCATTAATCTATGCTCAAAGTTGGGTTGGGAGCTGGGTCTATACTACTCAAGCTATGATGACTTTCACCTTGATATTTTAGCGCGGATGTATACCTAGCCGAATTGCACTGTAGAGGGCGAGAGAACGAGTCTTCGAACCTGTGTGTATGCCTACTAGTGTTGTCAAAAATATCGATATTTTGCTATGTATCAATACTGAAATATCTGAAATGATACAATACTCATTTTCTACAGTATCGATATCAGCTGCACTCTCCTCTCCGACCGACAGCGAGTTGACACGCACCCGCCTCCTCTCATTCAGTCCGGTTAATCCTCTGAACATGGGGAACGGTGTTCTGCTGGACTTTTGTAAGTTTTGGTGTGACTGGTCTGAATTTCGCGCTCGGTTGCACATAACGTTAATTCTAACGATAATTCCCGCAGATTTCGCGCTCGCATCTGAAGCGCACACACACATACCGTAATAAAGCCGCCTCTGACATACAAGTGCAAAAATGAGCTCCTTTTTCCAGCTTATTAATGGTCAAATACACTTAAAAATGTCTCAATGCCCATCTTGGTGAGTTTTAACGTAAACACAGTCGTAACCAGCTCACAGGAACAGTGTTTGGGATACATGCGTGCGTCAGGTCTTAAAGGGACAGAAGTTATTTATTATTCAAACCCAAAAAGACAAACGATCACTTGCGAGCACACATATTCTGAATGCCTTCTGCAGAATTCAAATGAGCCATTTTAATCTAGATTAATCTAGATTAATCTTGGAATTAATCTAGATTAATCTAGATTAAAAAAATGTATCTATGCCCACCACTAATATATATATATATATATATATATATATATATATATATATATATATATATATATATATATATATATATATATATATATATATATATATATATATATTTTTTTTTTTTTTTTTTCTTCTTCTTCATGTTATACCTAATCGGTGTATCATTTATTCTCTTTATATACTGAAATGGACCATGGTAAATATATTTACACAGTTTGGGAACTCTGGTTTGTTTTCAGACAGGTTAATATAACAACGACAAAAAAAAAAGTCCAGTACAAACGTTACTGTCACTCATCATCAGCAGCTAAAACAGTTGCTAGGTGACAAGAACAATTCTCCTTAGGCCAGACCCTCGCATTTAACAATGCTCAGTCAGACCATCACAGCCTTCAAAGGCCTTTGAAGTCAGAGTCCTACGAAGGACGCAGCCTTTTAAATGGGACACAGCCATCGAATGCAGACTTGAGAGAATCGGACCGTTAGAAATCCCAGCAGATGCTGCAAGAGGACAACGTATGATAGCCTGTAAGCTTTAAGCTTCTCATTCTCACTCAAGAGATTCCTGCTGCAAGCTCGCAAATACGGGACGGCTCATGAAAGTAAACATTTGCAGTATTTTTATGCCCCCCCCCCCCCACTACTATAGGTAGTGATATTTGTTTGTGATATGTTGCATTAATTGTGCATTAGCCGCTACTTATAATATGCTGGGATGATCAGTTGAGCAACAAGATCGAAGCACATCTCAATTCTCATAAAAATGCGTTCTGTGTCCTTGTATCCTTCCAAGTTCGTTTTTTCAAGGTAGCCTGGCCAAGTTGTACTCCTTGGAGCCCAAAATGAGATTGAGAACAAACCCAATTCACCTAATATGAAACCCAATGAACTATTAAACTAGTTTAGAACTTTACCTCTTTCAACATAGGAGGTATCTGATTGTTTTAAATGGAAGAAGTAATGACTTGGGTTAAAGTTCTCTGGCTCTGAAACTCTCCACAACTTTTCCTTCCAATTTTGTAATAAGGAGTAAATGAGTGTTTACATTTTTTTTTGCTTGTTTTTATAGTTTGTCTGCTATGAATCTGTGGTCAGGGGAGCTATATTTAATATTGATTAAATTAATAATACAATATTAGATTAATTTATGAAACAAACAAACAAGTGAAAACCGGGATTACATTGATGGACTTTTAATAGTATAGCCAGAACACATAAACAATATGCATGTTAACATGGTTTTAATGGGGAAGAATTCTCTTACTAACCTTTCCTGTGTAAAGTTGTTCTCATTTTATAACTTGATTGTCAAGATAACACAACGCAATAAAAATGATTTAAACAGTTTTACACATAAAATGTGACCCGTGCTGCAAAATGCAATGAGCAATTTCTCTCTACTATCATTCTCTATTTTGAATCGGACAAAAAATGAACGAGCTTCACCTATTTGAAGTCAATAAAGTCAGCAAAGTCAATTTTGAGAAAAATTTTGTTTAAGTCCCTGTAAAGTCAAAATTAAATGTGTTCTGAGTTTGTCACACCACAGACAAATGTGTTATTAACCAACCAGCCAAGTAAATAAAATAGCTTATCAAAATCTTGAAAAAATAAGCACCATTCTCTGCTCTCAAACGCTGGGGGCGTGTCCACTGTCAGCACGGAAACCACGCCCACTTTCTAAAGGTGCCAAAACAAAGATTTTTGCTAAATGGAAATATGACAAATGGTGGTAAAAATTCCACACATTGCATTTCAATGAACACGCATTTTGATTGGTAACGACAGTCATACGTCATTTCATGACGACAGATGTAACACGACACTGTCATTGTTTTTACGCCAGCTAGAGGGCGCATGACTTTAAAACGTAAATACAGGTCGTAATAAGGTGCTTGAAAAACTACCTAAGCCGCGTTTCCACCGCAGGAACTTTCCCCCGGAACTAGGAACTTTGGGGTGGTACTCGGTGTGTTTTGACCACAGGAACCGGGGTCTAAATGAAGTTCCGGGTAAATATTTCCCCCTCCAAACGGCCCTGCTCGGGAGGTAGTACTTTTTCAAAGTTCAGGAACTTTTGGGGGTGGGACTTGGCTGCTGAACATGCTGATCAGTTAAGCTCACGTAGCATTTAATTTCAACCGGCATTTTCAAAAGTCTTTTGCAAGGTTCGTTCTGCGTTCAGCAAATATCAGTCTTTTGCTCTTTCTGTCCGATGGCGTGCGTTCGTCTCAGTCATCTCACGGTCAATGTCCGTAATAGCTGATAATAACATACGTTGTATGATTTTAAATCTAGCTTTACGAGCTTTCAGAACACGCTTAAGTATCAGTCTCTTTTCCGCCATTTTGTTAATTACCTCTTTAGTAAACCAATACATAACTAGCAAAAGCAGCGCTGCTTGAATCTCCTCCATACTTGTTATTACACAAAAATGATTACTGTCCGTCACTGACTGGGAGGAGCAGTCACGCGCAATCCCACATCTCTGGACTAATTTGCCTAATCTTCACGGTACTTTAGACTGCAGTGGAAACGCAGGCAGTAGCAGGTCTCGGGGAAAAAAAGTTCCTGTAAAAAAAGTTCCTGGTACAAATTGTTCCGGGTAAATTCGGTGGAAACAGGGCTCTATAGAGTCGGTTTTTTTGGAGGACAGTCTGGACATAACAGATAATGTTTACGTGAATACTCGTCAAGACAGATATTTTGAAATACTGTAATGTGTTTAATTGCTATTTGGAGCATTGGGATCGCTAGGCAAGGCCTTAATGAACTCATTTTTGTGAAAACAACACAACATTTTTCACTTGTTTTGCCTGTAGCTCGAAATTATCCTGTGCTCAGTCCGGCTCCTTTTTCCAGAATGTGTCACAAATAATACACAAGTCTCCTCCAAAACTGGCCCTATTCACTGTAGTGTCTCAACGTAACCTTTGTGGTAATCAACCTTTTAACCTTGTGACCTTTTGTGGTAATCAACATTATGCCACAAATGCTGTCGATTGAGCTTAGCTTGTATTAAAACCTGGAATACTTCAGTGTAAAATGCAGATAAATATCTTCCCCCATATTTAGTTTTTTCACACTAATGTTGACAAATTACTTCAGAGACCAAGTGTCTATAAGGAAAGACCCAACAAGAACATGATGGACATGTCCTCTCATTTAGGGATTCATGAATAATTTGATTTATAACAGTGATTGTACTTCATAATTGCATCAATAATGCGTGTTGTGTTTTTTGGTTGATTTGACTGTATTCAGAGACCTGGCAGGTACTCTGCAGCTGTGGAGCAATTCCCAATCACAACACACTCCATTACTCACTCTGCCATAATTATGGTAACCGTGATTTTCATTTCAAAACCAAATTAATCTCTTTCTTCATGCTGGTGAGCCCTTAATCAATTCAGAGACACTCATTTGTTGTGATGTGCATATGAGTACTCAACCACTTTCAATATGCGTGGCGGACACATTTGAGTATTGATGTGCATACTGTATGTTGTGTACACTTGTATATGTGCTTGTGCCTTGCAATGAGGATTTCTATACAAATTAATGACTTTGTTCTTATTGGTGCATAAAGTGTACATGCATTTTTTTCCTCAGTTTGACTAGACGCTGATGTCACCGGTGCAGGCCGGGGCGGACTCGGATGACCAGCCGCCCCTGACTCCAGACACCACCGTGAGGAGCCGACACCACAGGCACGCAACAAACGGACAAAGGAGGAGGCAAGTAATTGAGTTCAAAAATAACAATCTTTATTGAATAATAATCAACTTGAGGAAAGAATGAGCAACTCCTGTCTTCTCGGGCTATTTGACAGGAGTAGCCGCTGGAACGATTCTCCACTGTCTTCGGGGGACAATGGAGCGATAGTGGCTAGGAAGGCTTACTCCACGGCGTTGCTGCACATCTGCAGGACTCAGACGGTAGGTAACAGGTAAGGTTTCTTCTCTTAACAGCAGATTCTCTTATCAGGACGGGAGAGGGGAATTGTGACTTTAAAACTCTCTTCACAGCGTTGCTGCACATCTGCAGGACTCAGACGGTAGGTAACAGGTAAGGTTTCTTCTCTTAACAGCAGATTCTCTTAGCAGGACGTGAAGGGGAAATCGTGACTTTAAAACTCACTTCACAGCGTTGCTGCACATCTGCAGGACTCTTCCCTCAACATCAGACACTTTCATCAGACATTAGCGAGAGACTCAATAGGCAGCCTTACCAGCGATGTTGTACATCTTCAGAGCTCCATCAATGCGTATAACAGTTCAGACTTTTCCACAGCCATACGGTTCTTCACGAGACTTGTAATTTCAGAGAGAGAGAGGGTTAACAGGAGCCTTCAATGAGGGATTACTTCACGACAATACTCAGTGGAAGAGAGAATAATACAAAGCATTACTTCACCAGTTCAGTTGTATCGTTCTGTAATTTGGATGGGGACAAGTAGATCATTTCACAAGAATGGAAGCAGGCGTTGGGAGACTCTTCTCAGCATAGCACACAGCACTCGTGTTCACTACAAATCCACAGCATTAATTCAGCGTGCATCAGGTAAGGCAAACAACAGCAAATCACTCACACAGTAGGGCTGATCAGAAGCCTCGCTTCATCCATGCATTTGAATGGGAATATTCAACTCTCAATTCCTCTCCAGCGTATCTGAAACAGATTTCCTCCTCAATAGTAAATTTCACATTCACAGTCTTTTCTTCAAGCTTTACATTTGATTCAACGATGTAATTAATTCACTTATCTTTCTCTCTTCCTTACACCAAAATAATTCCCCTCGGGGAACATGGAAAGAAAGAAAGGTTCCGCTTTTCCCAGCATTTTGTCACCCGTGACACTGAATCTTACAGTATCATCATATTGTCAGGATCAAAAATATTTTGTGCATATGCAACTTTAAAGATGGACAAATCTTTACCTTTACAGGCAGTCTTCAGAAAACTGGTAACAAAACAGGTGACAAGGTTAATTTATGAGGAAATGTTTTAATGTAAACTATATACTATATAACAATATAAGTATATGAACTATAACATATAGATGTTGCAGTGACATTAAAATGAACAGATTTGTGTGTATGCAATAGTCACAATCATTAAACAATTTAATGTTAAATTAGCTAAATGCGTTAAATATATTGCATATCACTAACCAAAATGTATTATATCATACACATAAAACATAGATTAATCAGCACATCTCCAAAGTTATTAATATGTAAAATAATTTACATTTTAGGTGCTGTCAATCCACTGAAGTGTCTCAATATCTCTGAAAATATGCGAGAACTGCTACATAAAATTATCTGTGAATATAAATGAGATCACATTGTTTGTTAGCACCGATAAAAATGTTTTTTTATTTTACTGTGAAAAACCTGAGCTTCAACCAATTTAACCCATCAAAAACAACAAAAAACCCTTTTATTTAATAGAAGAAAAAGGTGCAATGCTTCTTCCTATTGTTTTGTTTGCTACCGTACAATCTGTATACACAGTGCAATCTCATTGTCATCTTATTGAAGTCAATGCATTTGCATGTCATTCAGTCTCTTATTTATGAATGCATATCTTTGTATTTCGAACTGTTATTTTTTTCTGGCTCCGGCATTTTTGATGTATGAATGGTTTTGATCCAGCTACTGTCTGCTTATGTTCTTACATTATCTCTCTGGGGGCCACAGTAATGACTACCCTGGTGTACAATCAAAGTAAAATGATCATGTCTTATATTCTAAAAAAGCCTTGCAAGTAATGTTAAAAGATAAAACGCCTCATCGTCAGCCCCTTCATGTCTCTAGGTAGTCAGCGAACGCTGTTTTCACGCCTTCCGCCTCTTAAACGTTTTCTTGCTGATGACTGTCAGAAAGAAAAACAAAAACAACAACACCTAATTAGACCATAAACGTGCTCATGGGACAAGATATCCCTCAAATGACCTTGGGAGAATGCTTACAGTTTGTTAACATCAAAGAACGCTTACTCCCAACCCAAACTTTAGCCATGCCGTCAGCATAGAGCCGATTTCTGCGGATAATAGATTTACATATTCTTGCACAGAGGTCAAATATATGTAAAAGACCTTGTTTGTTCGAAGATCTGAATCTGCAACCCATGTAATGAGGGCTCAAGTGCACAATCCACCGGGCCAAGCTAGCACTAGCTAATTAGCCAATGTGCTAGTGGACACTCAAGAGAGATGTTTCTCCACCAAACAGGCCGCATGCTATAATCGACAATGTATCTTTATCTTCTATCATACAAAAATCCTCACATTCATTGTAGCTAGAGTAATATTCAAATGTCACCTGCCAGGCTCGGCAGGAGTGCACTTGTAAAGACAGCCACTAAGCGTGATGAGCGCTAATCACTGAGAGACAGTGAAGATAATCAATATTCCAAAAACAGACAGCGATTTTTCTGCATTAGCAGCTGACAAGGTTGATCAGCATTAACCTTGCTCACATAACTACATTGTTCAACTGTGAAAATAACTGTCAAAAAGCACAGCAGAAAAAAAAATCCATCTCCAAGTCACTGTAGAATCCTAGAACAACACAGTAATCTTGCCAGATAGCACAACAACATTGCACATTTTGAACTTGTTACTGAGGTAAATATAATGACTTCAAAATGCTGCAGAAGCATCTTTATACATTGTTGGCATGTTCTCGTTTGGCACATTTTATGAACCTCATTACCATATTCAAACTGACACATTTGTCATCACTAAAATGTTTCTACCGCATGCTTGTGTCAATGAGAGATCAGATATGAAACTCCACTGTTGTCTATTTATGACTAATTTTGAATTCATAATGCCATAGGCTATATTATTAATGATACAATAAAATTTTTACAAGTTATTAATAATATTTATCAAGTAAATCATTTGAAATTTGTAGCGACCATAAGCACATTTGAATTTAAGACATTACAATACATACTGAACATGACATTTTGCAATATAATAGATGCATTGTTTTTAACCACCTAATCGTTTCCGCATACCATCCCATTTACTAAAAATAAATAAATAAATACAAATTCCATCTAAATAGAAAATTAAAAGGAAAAGTACTTAAACCCATCAGAGAAAGGTTGTTTATGATTTAAGAGGCAACATGGATGTGTGGAGGTAGCTTTTTGCGTTAGAGCTTGAAAGGAAATGGCTTTGAGTTTATCTGAGCTCTTTTCCAAGAGGAATGGGAAAGGCCTGCCATTTTCATCTCCATAAGAATTACTAACCCTAAAAATGAGGCAGCGCTCTTTCTGACACAACACTCCATCTTCATTCGGACCACCCTTGCAAAACAATTCTGCAGAGCTGGAGAAGAATACTTGTGCCGGAAGCACACGACAGCTCGTTCCATTAAAAGCCATTGTGCAACGTTTGAAAAACTAGTTTAATTCAAAGTTTTATTCCACCGCACCTTAGCACTTCCTGCCATTATATATTAAACTGTTTAATTTACGGATTATTCTTTCAGAGCATTTGTTTGCGAGACACAATCTGTCTTCCTTGAATTTGGAGGCTGCCTAAATACCCAAGAGTATTCAACAACCTCAGGAACTTCCACTTGGGAATAACAGAACTCTTTCTTCTGCAAGATTAGTGACACACAAATGAATTTTTCAGAATAAGAAACACAGACAAATGTCCTTAAAGGAACAGTTGACCACAGAAATAAAACTCTGTCATTATTAATTCACCCTCATGTCTTTCTTTCCTCCATGGAAAACAAAATAGAGAAATTCTCAAGATTGTACGGGTCATTATTTTCCACGCAATTACAATGATTGAGGACACATAAATATGCTACATTCCAAGTCTTATACCTTTGTGTGAGAAACACTGTTATCACTGATTAAAACTATATAAAAAAAGAAGAAAAACATTTGAGTAATAAAATTACTAAATGAAATAAAATAAAAATAAAAAAATTAATAAAAAGAAATGTAAACTATTTATGCTAACACTTTAGTTTAGTGTTTAATTCTCATTACTTACTAGTTGCTTATTAGCAGGCCCGAGTCCGATCTCACGAAAATGCGTATAAATAATACGAGTGTGCAATCTCGTGGAATGTATACGGCAAAATAAATTTTGGCGTGCATATGGTACGCCGTTTTTCGCGTGCATATGATACACACTTTATGGCGTAATATATGTACGAGCTCTATTGTTGAATGATATTAAATTGTTTATTTAATGATTTGTCTACAATACAATTGATAAAGCAATATTTTCTCTGTCTTTTAGTGGATGTAGCCTAAAATAAGAGAGATCAAACTTTGTTTAAAAAACAAGTTATTCTGTTTGGATTTGTATTGTAAACCTTAAATAAAAGTTAAGAAGTGAATATTTTATATTTTATTTGTAATGCTTTCAGTTCCAATATTCTTAGATCTTTTTAACACATTTAAAACCGTTCCGCATAATTCCGCAGATTTTTCCAAAAATTCAGTGCAGAAATCACAAAAAAATTCCACAGATTCCGTGTGGCCCTGCTTATTAGCATGGATATTGGCTGTTTATTAGTAGTTACAAAGCACATATTAAATGGATAGTTCACCCAAAAATGAAAACTAGCCCATGATTTACTCACCCTCAAGTCATCCTAGGTGTATATGACATTCTTCTTTCAGACAAATAAAATCGGAGTAACATATATATGAAAAAGTCCTGTCTAATCCAAGCTTTATAATGGCAGTAATTGTTGCTCTGTTAAAGTCCATAAAAAATGCATCTGTCCATCAAATAACGTGCTCCACACGGCTCCGGGAGGTTAATAAAGGCCTTCTTAAGCGAATCGACGCGTTTGTGTAAGAAAAAATATACAATTTTAAAACTTTAGAAAGTAAAGTTTCGGCCGATCGCCTTCCGTATTCAATTTATGGAAAAAGGCGTCAGACGTTGCGTACGCATCTTGAATTACAAAAAGGCACTTTCAACACTTTCCCACGGAAGGCGATCGGCTGGAACTCTACTTTATAAAGTTTTAAATATGGATATTTTTCTTACACAAACGCACCGATTCGCTTCAGAAGGCCTTTATTAACCTCCTGGAGCAGCGTGGAGCACGTTATTTGACGGACAGATGCATTTTTTATGGTCTTCAAAAACAGAACAACAGTCACTGCCATTATAGAGCCAGGACTTTTTTAATATAACTCCGATTTTATTCGTCTGAAAGAAGAATGTCATACAAACTTAGGATGACTTGAGGGTGAGTAAATCATGGGCTAATTTTCATTTTTGGGTGAACTATCCCTTTGATGCCTTATTCTGCCTGATGCTGCCTTCATATTCTACATCCCATAATTCTACCCAATAAATCAATTTAACAACTACCTTATACTATTGATAAGCAGTAATTAAGAGTTTAATGAGGCAATAGTTGTAGTTACTAGTTAGTTAATTGGGAGAATTGGACCTTAAACTGAAGTGTGACCCTATTTATTAATATATAAAAGTGTCAAAAGCACAACAAAATTACTAAGAATTAAACAAAAATTTATATAAACATGTATGTTAATTCATAGCTTTAATAAAAACTTTAATAATATATCAATAATACTAAGATATTACTGGGATAAACAAGGGAAGAATTGCAATATAGAGCACAAGTCATATAGAACTTTTATGGTGCTGTTGTGTCATTTAGCATAGAGAACAGTCGCCTTTGTGCTTTGCTGAAGAAATAGTCATATGGGTTTGAAATGACATGAGGGTGAGTAAATGATGACAGAATTTTCATTTTTTAGGTGAACTATTACTTTAACCACAGTCTTTTGGAATGTTGCTTCCCATTCCCATTTGTATTATCTAAATGAGCCTCACAAAATATCTCTCTATAGGTATCTAAAATCATAAACTGTTCACTTCCCTCTCCTGTGGGACTGATTCTCTGATGGTCACACACATATACATATACACACCTGAGCATATACACACTGTCACCGCAGTAATGGAGTTGTGGGCTCTTGGCAGCTGAGGCGGTGTATGGCAGCGAGGCGATTACGGAAATGAAAAAGCTCCATCTCTGAGTGGGGCCCGAAGCGGGGTGGGCAGGCCAGGGAAAAGCCCCCTGGGGGGTGATTTGATTTGGGAGATGATGTACAGCCGTAAACTGATAATATCACTCTATAAACTCTGCTTGCCTTTCTCAGACGGCACTGCTATTTCAGACCCCACAAACCATCCACCATTCACTCCCAGAACACACACTCACATCCATATATACACACACACAAACGCACACGTGCCTTTCGGTGCCAGCGAGATCTAATCATGATATAAGTCCATTCATATGTATATTTTTTGGAAGCGAGACTGAGTTTGGATTGTATCTTTCATCCTTTCTTTGCATGGATTGAAAAAAAAAAATCTGTATTCAAGGGACATAGACCGCTTTGATTTAAGCCCACTGTTCATTCTGCTTTCTGCCTTTGCCTTAGCCATTATTTGTCTTGCTTTATGGCATCACATTTGTTGCGAGTTCGTATACGCACATGTGAGTGTTTATGCGCATGTGTGCGTGTGTGTGCAGAGAAAATAAACCTTAAAGATCCAGACGGAGGTCAGATGGCCCACTGAAACAGTTTGCAATTGTGGACACCACTCACATGGAAATGTGTTACACATTACTGGTTTCATTTCCAAGACTTCATGAAGACTTATACAACACATTACTGAGTCCTTTTATGAAGCCTGACTGTTATTACCCTCCCACAGTCATTCACAGTTGGACTAGTTTTGAAATAGAACACGGTGAGTGCCGGTAGTTTATGTGTGCCGTAAGCATGTGTAATAATGCTCTCCATGGCTTCTGAGTGCTGCCTTAGATCACACAAGAGCATGGACAATGTGATTTACTAACGCAATCTCACCATTCCGTGCAAGCTATAATCAAGTAAAAGAGGTTTAAGTGTGAATGTGTGCATGACCGTGTGCTTACACGTCTAGTGGAAGTCCTAGAGCACAATCCATAAAAATGTCCCTATATCCTGTACCACATATCTGTAGTTATGTCAGAAGAGCATTGTAAATGAAGTTAAGACCAATCAAGACTATTATTATACAGTAGTTTACAGAGAGTAGGATTAGTTCACTTTAAAATGAAAATTACCCCATGATTTACTCACCCTTGAGCCATCCTAGGTGTATATGACTTTCTTCTTTCTGATGAACACAATCAGAGTTATTGTCACGGTGTGACTTTTCCTGGGGCGGAACCATAGTGGCAGAGATTTGTTCCGCCCGGATCAAACACCCCTACTTCCGGGTTCCCGTCCCAGCGCCAAAATCATAGAAGGTGTTTCTCAATGTCAAGGATCCTTCCTCTGCAGGACTGATCCTTCCAAGTCACTTCCTTCAGAGGCTAGGCGAGGCTCCTCTTAAGCATTTGGAGAACAAGTAAATGGAACAGGCTAGCAAGTGCACGTCAGCCTCATTACGTCAGTGAAAAGGTCCGTTAGCCATCAATAACGTCATTTGTATTCGGTTGTAATTTGTACTGGCATTTACAAGTTAAACTTTACTTATATTTACTACGGTTATAACAAATGTTTGGTAACGTAAATACTTACACTTGAAAGCATATTGCCCCGTTAACGCTCTGACTCTGCCAACGTCCGATAATTTGTATTTTTTGAAGATAGCAAAGCTGCGCGCATAGGATTGTGGGTGATTTGAGAACACTAAGTGCGCGAAGTCTACTCGTATGCATCCTTTCCTGTAGATGACATTTTTTTCCGAACGAAGGACTCAGACCTTGGTTGAAATTCCGAGGATCCTCGACATTGGAACAGTCCTTCGACGGACGTCGATGACGTAGCATCCTCGGAATTCTGGCTTCCGAGGATCCTTCCTTGACATTGAGAAACGCCAGTAGAGAATCGGCGGCAGGTGCTCCAATGAACAGCGCGATCTCCGGATTGGGTGAAGGGGAGGTAGGAGGAGTACAAAGAGGGCTTCCAGAATTCAGTTGGAGTCAGTCGTTACAGCGGTCCTACACAGCCGCAGCTGTTAGTTCCGGGTCGGGCTCAAGCTGAGCGTGGTGGTAGCCGCTTCCAGCCGTTGCGGCGAGAGGATCTGGGCATCTGGGCAAACAAAGGATAACACGAGGTGGATATTGTGGACTGAGCGATCAAAGATCCGGAGAACCACAAAGAGAAGAAAAGAGACGAGGCTGAGTATAATACAGACCGAGTTTTGCATTGTGATTCAAGTGTCAAGTGTGTGTCCGATTCTGAGAAGTTACATGCAGGACAGTTGCCGGAAGTGCTGATGAACAAATCCCTTCGGGAGAGAGAGCACAGCGGCCAGGACGCGAGCCAGACACTGGAGGAGAGAACAAGACGAGCACACGGGTTGATCAATGTGTGAGTACCCTGAGAAACGTATACAGTAACAAATTCATCGGAAGTTTATCATCTGTGAGCCTTGTGACGTTGAAACTAGGAAAACGAGTGGCCCCACCGCGGAGAGTGAGCATGGGAGAGCCAGAGACAGCGGACAGTGAAAGCCGCCGGGGTGGTGTAGCAGCAACGTCCTTCTCGTTGGTTCTTCGCTATACCAGCGCTTCAGCGACCCAGATCCAGCGGATGCCCCGGAGGTACCGACTTCTATGACGCCGGCCCCTTGATCCATTTCCTAAAGGAAGCCGTCGGAACCCGCCCGAGGAGAGAGGTACCCCTGTCGCCCCCATTCCCAGCACTTACCCGTTATATCCCTGTGTTCAGGAGAAGGAGCAAGCCGTGGCGTAAATCCCCCGAAAGGTCCGACCTGGGAAAGAGAAAGAAAGAGTCAAGTGAGCAAATAGCAGGACATGGAAGCCAAACATTGAGAAAAAGGACGAGACGACTTATCTGAGGTTCTCCTGCGGCAAGAGCCGGCGAGCTCCGAGGCGGTGTCCTTACTCTCCAGTCCTCTTGGATTTTAGCCCCTTCACTCCCCCTTCCCCCAATTTTAAGTAAATTAATAAAGACTTGTAATTGTAAACCTTACTCCAGTGTCCTCGTTGTGTCTGGTCGTCTGGGGTAACCCTGGGAACCTCCCCGAGGTGGAAAGTAAGGGAGGAGCGTGACTCACGCGGTCCGCTCCGACCTGTGACAGATTATTAATAAAAATCTTGACACTTTCACACGTTATAATGGCTGGGACGGGGTCCATTGAGTTTAAAGCTCAAAAAAGTGCATCCATCCATTATAAAAGTAATCCACCCGGCTCCGGGGGGTTAATAAAGGCCTTCTGAAGCAAATCGATGGGGTTTTGTAAGAACAATATCCATATTTAAAACTTTATAAAGTAAAATACCTCGCATCCACCAGACCACCTTCTGTATTCAACGTAAGCAGAAAGTGTAATGCCTCTCGCAGTTAAAACTGCTTACCCTACGTCCGACATCATATGTCGAGCCAGTTACGCTTTTTCAGTAAGTTGAATATGGAAGACGGTCTGGCGGAAGCTAGATATTTTACTTTATAAAGTTTTAAATATAGATATTTTTCTTACAAAACTTGATCGATTTGCTTTAGAAGGCCTTTATTAACCCACCAGAGCCGTGTAGAGTACGTCTATGATGGATGAATGCTCTTTTTTGAGCTTCAAACTCAATGGACCCTGTCAATGCCATTATAAAGCATGGAAGCGCCAGGGTATTTATTCATAAATTCATTTTAAAGTGAACTAATCCTTTAAGTATCTTTTTGGCTACTATGTACCTTGAGAATCAAAGATATTAGCATTTTTTACTCTCTACTTGACTACATTTTTAATAACTATATGTACTCTTAACACCAATACATTTGCAATGAGTTCCACAATACATTTTGCATGGCACCTAACTTTTTCTGCAACAGTTTAAATATACCTGATACCTTAAAAATAGCTGAATGAAAGCACTCTTTATTCTTGGCATAAACCACAAAAGAGTTCACTCCTTCACATTCATTATACACTGCGTACAGTATTATTAGGCATGTTGATTTTCTGATCATATTTTATTGTGACCAATTCTAAATCACATTAATCTTAACAACTACTTTTCATTTTGTATTTAATCATTTTAAGTGATATATAATTGTTCATGAAGGCTGGAAATGAAAAACACCTTACATTCAGGTGTAAGAACATTATTAGGCAGAATTATTAGGCACGTTTTCTTTTACAGATAAAATGAGCCAAAAAAGAGATTTAACTCAGATTGAAAAGTCAAAAATTCTTAAATGCCCATGAGAAGGATACAATACTAACGCAATACTAGAAATTGCTGTTAAGGCATGATCACTGGACGGTGAAATGCTCATTGGGTCAGCAGGGTCAGACAAAAAACGGGTGGCGAAGAAAACACATGTTAATTGCAAAGGAATTAAGAGTTAAGGTGTTAAGAATTAAGAATTAAGGTGAATAATTAAGTGTGAAACCATCAGGAACCGTTTAGTCTCAAGCGCCACCATTTTCCAGAACTGCAACCTACCTGGAGTCTCCAGAAGTGTAAGGTGTCAGGATATCAGAGACTTAAGTTAGGTAAAGAATCCTAAAAAAAAGGACCCCCCCACTTAATAAGAATCACAAGCTGAAGTGTTGTAAAATACATGAAGACTGTTTTTTATAGGATTTATAGACAAATAGGTTGAGAGTGACTCTTCAAGGACAAGCACCACATCCTCTTGTACCACTGTTTGAAGAATTCATCTTCCAGAATCTGGCAGTAAGTTTTGGGAGTTCATTTGTAGTCCATCTCCTATCCTGAAGTCCATTTTGCAGAGATGGACTAAAAATTAACTTTTTAAAGGGTTCCTGATGGTTTCACACTTAATTATTCACCATTTTTGTCTGACCCTGCTGACCCAATAAGCATTTTACAGTCATGTCTTAACTGCAATGTCTAGTTGTGCATTAGTATTGTATCCTTCTCATGGGCATTTAATAATTTTAAAGTTAAATCTCTTTTTTGGCTCATTTTATCTGTAAAAGAAAATGTGCCTAATAATTCTGCACACCTGAATATAAGGTGTTTTTCATTTCCAGCCTTCATGAACAATTGTCATTTATAAATGATTAAATACACAATTAATAGTAGGCTAGTTATTAAGAATGTGGTTTGGAATTGGTAAAATGTGCCTGGAAAAAAATATCATCAGAAAATCAACATGCCTAATAATTCTGCACACAGTGTAGATGTTCTAAAGTATGGTGGTAAAGTATGGTAAAGTATTAATTACAACAAAAAATTTATAATTATACAGAACTTCCAGAGAGAGTGAGGGGCGCTGGACATTGACCTGCCAATGCGTGAGAAGAATCTGATCTCCAATATTTTACAAAGAGAAAGGATTAAGCAATTATTCTTAAGCACATTCTCTCCAACCACCACCTCACACCTGCAACATGGAATTCTATTATTCATTTTCTCTTTTAGCTTCGGCGTCATAGGTCATAGGCATTTCATTCCCTTCCCTATCCTTCCAGTCTCTCTTTCAAAACCTCTTTTCTTAGGCATTGAGTCAGAGACATGCTATTATCCTATAAGGCTGAGTAGGGAAAGGAGAAGAAGGGCACCAGAGATCACTTAGAGAATGCAAGGACATCATGTTCACATCACCTCTTTTATCTCTCTCTTCTTCTCTTCCCCTCTCTTTAATGGAGACTTGCTGCATGGGCTGGCAGGGAAATAAGGATGGACGTGCTCGTATGTGAGCAGATGCAGCCCCTCTCCTCCTCCTGTACAAAACAGGAAAAGGTCTTTTCACTAACCTGCCCTCCACAAGCTCCTAGCACACTCTTGTCCTCTCTCTGTCTCTCCTTTTAAAGTGAAGAGGAGGGATCATTACCTCTGAAATGAAGTGAATGCTAGAAAGGAGAGCAGTGCAGGGAGGAGAGGAAAGGAAAAAATGGGGACAGGAGCTTCAGTTCACTTTTTTTTCATCCTCTCAGTTATTACAGATTTCCTCAAGGCAGGTCTATCAGAGAGAGGAAGAAAAAGAAACGGAGCTGAGGAAATCATTTCAGCAATGCATTATTGGAGAAAATTAAATAAGGTAAAAAACACTCTGATTATATAAAGAACAACCGTTTCATGACGTTTTTTGCCCCCCTGTAAATATAATATAAAGTTACTTCAGTACAACCCACACAGTTTCATAATTTTTTTTTTTTGGGTGCCATTTAGATTTTCATCATCTCCTGAAAAACAAGCATAGCATCACACTTGCAATCAACCCTTACTATCAATAATCTGCATTCATTAATTGCTACATGTTTTAAACCAGGGTTATAATGATGTCTGATTTGAGTCAGTTATTCTATTCAAAAGATTCTTTTTGATTAATCAATCAAATTGATTCATCTTGAGCTGATACGTTTTCAGTTTAGAAGTCTGATTCTTGAGTTACTAGCGTCATGATCCTAGCCTGTGTTCCCCTGTCTTGTGAGAGGACTTTTGTTATTTCCTGTCTTGTGCATTATTTTGTAGATTGATTAGTCTCCCCAGGTGTGTCTTGTTAACTTGTTAGCTTGTTTGCTCCGGTGTATTTAAACCTCTGTGCTTCAGTTGTTGGGTGTCGGTTGGTACTCCTGCATGTGTGTTCCTGCCTGCTCTTTGTGGCCACGCTTGTTCTAGGATTGTCTGTTTATGTTGTTTGTTATTAAACTTGTGTGCTTGCAGTTGCATTCTCTGCATTTTCCCTGTTCACACGTGACAACTAGCTGAAGTGAATCACTTTAATTGGTCAAATAAGTTTTATCACAATTAGATTCCTAGGTGTATCAATTGACTAATTAGAAGATGTTATACAATTTACTTTTCTTACTGTAATGCTAAAATCGTGAAGCTCTTTGAATCAGATCCTCAATTGAATTTGAACCTGGACAATTTAAAAGACTTCACAAATGAATTGTCCAATTTAGTGCTACTTTCTGTTCTTTCAAAAGGTACATTCAAACTTTTCTCAAATGTCAAGCTGAAAAGTGTCTGTTATTGTCATGCAATTTTTGGCCTTTCTGAGATCTCCCATTTTAGAAGGAGAACCATTCTGTGTAAAGAAAAGAAAGAGGTTAATAAAAATATAGATGGACAGAGAAATATACAAGGACAATATCTGAGCAAGCTCCTAATGTGCAAACTGCATTGCTTATTTGATCAAGACGTTTTCCACAAACTCTGAATTTAGCGATATATTTGATTATCTAGGTCTTAGCTGAAGAAATGCAAAACTCTACCACAAAATATAACCACCCGGTGGCCTCAGGAAAACAGCGAATAGTGAGCGACATGCATTTAAGCGGGTAAATATAAGAGAAATTCAGCAAAGTCATTTTGATGTGCCACACTACCTTCTGCCAGCAGGTGGCGCTATAACAGAATATTGCCATGTTGATGTCTTCAGATCAGGACTATTATCAAATGTGAAGTTTAGGGCAGATCGGACATTGTATGCCTGAGTTACAACAACTTCCTGTTTAATGGCGTTAATCGCTACATTAGCACTTAGCCAAGTGTTGCATGATTTAATGTGTTTCTAGCATGTTTGGTACTTCATGGCACATTTAAATGTGTTTCTGGGAGTGAATTACAGTGTAAAGCATGCCATTTCCTATTGCCAGCAGGTGGCGATAGGAAGTTGTTGTAACTCAGGCATACTGTCTGATCTGCCCTAAACTTCACGTTTGATAATAGTCCTGATCTGAAGACATCAACATGGCAATATTCAGTTATAGTTAAAGCGCCACCTGCTGGCAGAAGGTAGTGTGGCACATCAAAATTACTTTGCTGAATTTCTCTTATATTTACCCGCCTATGGCTATAACTGAATATTGGCATGTAGATGTGTTTAGACCAGGGCTCTTATCAAACATGTGAAGTTTGGGGCAGATCGGAAATTATTTGCCCAAGTTACAACAACTTCCTGTTTTATGGTGAAACGTTGAAATTTGTGAGGACACCACGGACACGCCCTTCAGGGAAAACTCAAGATCTTCACACTTTAACATCGCTAAGGCCTTTAGATTAGACTGTGCAAATATGATGTTGATCTGATTAAATCTCTAGGAGGAGTTTGTTAAAGTACAACGTCTAGAGATGGCAAAAACTGCAAAAATGTTGCAGAGAAAATTCAAAATACCTCAGTTCCTGTTGAGTTTTCAGATTTTGCACCCAGTCTTTTTTGTAGGTATTGGGCTCTTACATGTGTCTCCTGAATTTCATACTCGTACGTGAAACGCCGCTTAATTGAAATTTTGTAGGTGGCGCTATCGAGCCATTTTGCCACGCCTAATTCTGAAACCCATATCAGATGTAAAATTACCCCACTTTTGACGCATGTGCAAAGTTTAATGAGTTTTTGAGCATGTTTAGGCCCTCAAAAAATGCGATTCATTTGGGAGAAGATTAATAATAGGCTGAGCATTTCCAATAGGGTCCTCACACCATCGGTGCTCGGGCCCTAATTATAAGCAATAATGTACCATAAAGTGATGAGAACAGCATTAAAAGACCTGTTCAAATGGAAGATTATTATTAATGTCACAAGAAGCATATCATTAACAGTCTTTCCCCTGAACATGCTGACCTTGGGCTGGGGGGGGGGTTGGACCTTTAGAGGATGGTAATGACTCAAAAGGAAGGAAAGTGTGCAATGTCATTAAATACATTACAATGATGAACAGACATAATGTGATGCCTCCCAGGTTTAAAAATAACAGTGTAATAGAAGACACACATAGACAAGGATTTACATACACTTTCCCTGGTGAGTTAATACAATGCCTATACTACTTATACACACGGGCGGACTGGCCATCTGACATACCGGGCACTTTCCTGGTGGGCCGACGTGCTTTTTGGGCCGACCGCCGAAACGTTTTTTTTTTTTCTGGCCAATGAACAGGCCCATAAAAGTGGTAGGGCTAGATCGGCGGCCCAATGTTTTTTCATTTGACGCTGGGCTGCTGGCCCAAAACACTTTAGTCAAAAATATCACATAGGGTAGGTTTTTTTCCTTCTGACAGACGCGGCCCATGAAACACGTAGCTCAGCGGCCCATTGGTTGTTTTCTTAATTGACACTGGACTGACCCAATCATATCTTTGAACAGCACCATATTTGGGATTTCTGCCTGCATGCAGTTTCAGTGTGATCATGGAGAAGAAACGCAAATGAGGTGCAGAGAAGCTGCGTGACAGAAATAAACAGGCTCTTTAGGCAGACGCTGCCAAATGTGTCAAATTGACACAAATGTTTTTCGGCAGTAGCAGGACTTTCACCAGCTCCCGTGAGGGTAGAATCTGCGGTAAGCAGAACTACCATTGAAACACTTTGCCCCTTGATAAAAATGAGCCTAAAACAAGTGGTGGACAAACGGTTGATGATAAAACTACAACAATAAAATAAGTAGGCATGCTATACATTTTATGATTGCCGGGTGTGGAAAGCCATAACGTCAGTGTTAAAAATGGTCGGAGCAGCTTAACAAGAATCAGTTGACCTTTAAAGCTAGTTCTTTTACATCTTCCCGGCTAAGTCAAATATTTTTTTTTTTATATATTATGATGGTGAGTCTTGACTGATGATGTCCTCACCATTTTATTATTATTAGGCTATTAGCCTACCTTTCATTCAACAAAGTAGCCTACATCTTAATCATAAGCAAAACACCCCCTTAAGGTTCATCAAACCTTAAGCTTGTGCTTGTGCATTTGTGTCCTTAAAGGGGTGATGAACTGAGAAATCAACTTTCCCTTGAGCTTTTGATATATAAAAGGTCATGGTAATATAAGAATATCCTGAAAGTTTCAGAGCTGAAAACGTCCTTGTTAGTCAAAGAAAAGCTTTTATTTACACCAGGCCCAGAAAACAAGAGCTCTCAGAATATGCGGATCTTTCTGAACACACACTTATGTGAGTAGGCTAAAACATGTTTTTTTTATATGTGTTAGTTTTCTATAACATTGCAGATCATTTGAAATCTATTGATTACATACCTTAGCATGCTATCACATGGTGGAGAAGGTGTTATTGGTTCACTCTTGATCAGACTTGTAACGTTATGAGCCAGGCGCGAGTGTATGTGTCTCCGCGCGACGCGAGTGAGTGAGTGTGTGTGTGTGTGTCCGCGCGAGTGAGTGAGTGCCCAAGCGAGTGAGTGAGCGAGTGAGTGAGTGAGTGAGTGAGTGTCCGCGTGAGTGAGTGAGTGTGTGTGTGTCCGCGAGAGTGTGTGTGTGTGTCCGCGAGATGTGTGTGTGTGATTTAATCATTGTGTTTGTTTGATATTTTCAAACAAACACAAACACACGAGTCCTCTGAGCATTTCCACAGATGAATATTTCCCCATATGGACTGACGGTAGCTGAAGCTCATTAAATATGCAAATCTTATCCAATCCTAGCCGTGGGCGTTTACTTCCAAGTGTTCAGTGCGCACGCCCATCAAATCTGAGTGTTTTTCAGAGAGCCTCAAAACCAAGGCAGAAAATAGCCTATTACTTATTCATTATGATGTTTTAATGTAAACACCATACAAAGGTCATAAATTGACCTCAGACAAAAAAAAAAAAAAGCCAGTTCATGACACCTTTAACCCTCTCGAGTCGGTGGTCGCGCCGGTGCGATCAGCTCGCTTTCTTCTTCATCGTTTTTTTTATCATTAAGGCAAGTGTACATCATTATAATCTGTTATGTTTCTTTTTTTTTTGATTAAAGTCACAATAAAAACAAATTGTTGTACTTTTTGCAAAAGGCTCATTATACACTAATGCGACTAGGCCCACAAAGCGCGCACTCTATTGAGATTCAAATACTGAGGCTCCGGAGGCGACGCCCACAAACAAAAATTCACTTCATTTTGACCCCCCCCCCCAGAAAATTTTACTTATCTAGTAAATTAATCTTGATTGAAGAATTTTAAATATTTGGACTGGAAACAAGAAAAAATACCAAATAAGAAGAGCATTTTTTGCAGTGTTGTCAAATCTTCTGATCATTTAAAATATAATAGGCCTTTGTTGATTACATTCCAAATAAAATAAACTACAAAAAATATATATTTCCTTTGCTCTGTTGCTCTTTGTCACATAGGCTACCTGAAGCTCATTCATTATGCAGCTAATTATGCAGCTCATTATGCAAACTATTATGTCCTTTTGTTATCTCAGGTGTTATCTCATCATTATTCATTAGCTATCACGCCTCCTCGCATATTGGCTTTGTGAAGAGATAATGTCTTACAAATTGTAAATTAATATATAGTTTTATGTGAATGAGTAGGCTCAATGATTCTCACATCAGTTTAAAGAAAAAACTCTATGCAAAAACACACAGGAGTCAAAAGTCTTGGGAACACATATCTATTGTGCGTTTTGAGGTTTCTCAAAAATACAAGCAACATACATATTGCTCACATATTATGGTAGCCCAGTTTGTGCTGAATACAGTGTAATTACACTTTTGCCATTAATGTGTTTATAAGCAACTGAAAAAAACACAAATGTCAGAGCATGTCAAAACTTCTAAAGGGCCCCAAAAGAGCTCAGACTCCAGAGGGTTAAGGTAGCCTAGATAAACGTTGCACATCTTGCAAACTTTCTTAACCCTTAATCGCCCCTCAAGTAGGGTTTACGTTTGAGTCCCTTGGGGTCAGATAGTCCCCAAACTTTTACAGAGCGATTGCATAAGGAAATATAATTTTTTTACATGGAAAACTATATATCATTTTTTTATTTACTTCTCAACTATACATTTATGCTGTGTTTTTGTGGGTATTTGGTAGTTTTTTACCTATTTACTGCACAAATACTTAACTATGTCATAAATTGGCTCATTAAAAAATATTTTTTAATGAAAAAATCACTTGAATGATGATCTTAAATAAATATAAATAGTTTTTGGACATTGCTCTATTTGTTAGGGATAGAATACCGCCATCTGTAGGTTTGTGGAAAAACTTTAGGAATTATAGTTAAAGAGAAAGAGAGTGCAATGACCACATTATCCAATAGAGGTCCATAGGGAAGTTATGCAAAAGTTAAGCTGCCTTTCATCTTTCTTTTATTTGCCCTTTTCCCTCTCTTTCTCATGATTGTTCCATGTTGCATTTGTGCTCTAGTATTTGTCCTTCATTTATGTATGGAATTTTTTCAGATTTATGCCAGTTTCATTGATTTTATTTGCCAGTTTCCATAAAAATGCTCTCTTTTGCAGTCACACACATGTGTGTGTGCGTGTGTATGAGACAGAAAGTTCGTTCCACTTTGTGTTTATGCTCTAGGACCAGATTTTGATATAAATGTAGACATTTTCAGATTTATACTGGATTTAGTTGATTTTTTTTTACAAACAAAGTGAAAAAAAAAGCATTTTTTACATTTTCCCATTCAATGCCAAAATCCAAAAAAATGCTCCAGACACCTGTGTTTGTGTTTGTGTGTGTGTGCGTGTGAGTGAACATTTTTTTTACAAACAAAGTGAAAAAAAAGCATTTTTTACATTTTCCCATTCAATGCCAAAATCCAAAAAAATGCTCCAGACACCTGTGTTTGTGTTTGTGTGTGTGTGCGTGTGAGTGAACATGCTTGTTCCATATTGCATTTGTGCTCTAGTATTAGTACTTCATTTATGTATGAAAATCTTTCAGATTTATGCCAGTTTTGTTGATTTTATTTGCCAGTTTCTATAAAAATGCTCTCTGTTGCAGTCACACACATGTGTGTGTTTGTGTGTGTGTGTGTGCGTGTGTGTATGAGACAGAAAGTTCGTTCTACTTTGTGTTTATGCTCTAGGACCAGACCTTGATATAAATGTGGAAATTTTCAGATTTATACTGGATTTAGTAAAAAAAAAGTGACAAAAAAAGTGAAAAAAATGTATTTTTTACACTTTCCCATTTTTCACACAAATTTTTTTTACACACCTTTAGAACAACCAAATCTAGCCCAGATTTTTTGTGCATGTTTAGATAGATTATTTAGGAAAAGTCACAGAGTCTCATGGCCCTGAGATGAAGGGAACACTTTTAAAAAATGGAGGAAAAGTCCAGTGGGGTCAGCTGGACCCCAAGGGACGATTAAGGGTTAATGAGAATTGTAGCTTTTCTATCCACATTTGCAGACAAAAACTCACGAAAGACCCCTTCAAATTAAAGCAGAGGGCCTCTTCAGTCATGAAATAATCTATATACAGTATATACAATTTATTCAACACAACTTTTTTGAAGTACAGTATTTAATGTGTCAAAAGTGCAATATTTGAAAAGTTTCATTCATGCGCTCTCAGAAAGCAAGGCAGTATGTCAAAAGGCTTTATATTTACAATCCCACATCCAGAAAAGTTGGGACATTTTGTAAAATGCAATAACATGAAGAATATGTGGTTTGTGAACTCTCTTTTAACTTTATTTAACTGACAAAAGTACAAAGAAAGATTTCCAATGTTTTCACAGAACAACTTAACCTTTAAACGCATCCCTCGGGTCTTTAATGACCCGGGATGTCATTCACTACCCTCCTCCTCCATTCATTTTTTAAAATTAGACATCAATCTTCTTAGTATTCCTCAATCATTCATTATAAACAATATAAAAAAATGTTGGTCAAAATTGTACAACCCCAAATCAGAAAAAGTTGGGACAGTATGGAAAAGATGGAGCCCATCTTTGCTCCTAAAGGATTAGACCTTTCTTGGATGCTGCTTTTGTACCAAATCATAATTACAATCACCTGTTGACATCACCTGTTTCAAATCACATCATTATTTAACCATTTTTACCTCATTAGCTCTAAATTGCTCCTGTCCCAACTTTATTTGAAATGTGTTGCAGGTCTGAATGACAGGAAAGGATGCATATTTACAAATGACATGAAGTTGACCAGACAAAACATGAAATATTTTGTGTTCATATTGTCTGCAAAGAAATACAAGTCAAAGTAAATTTAGAAATCACTTCTTTTTTTTTATTTGCGTTTTCCATACTGTCCCAACTTTTTCTGATTTGGGGTTGTATAGGGTCGCTAATGATCCGAGGTGTGTATGTGAATAAAATATTTATTTTTAAGATGTAGAAAATTATAGTTTTGAGAATACGTTTGATATCACGAATGTGAGCCAGATGCTGAATGTACTGGGAAATGAGCTCTGACGAAGACAGTGATTATGGTATAGAACATCTGCTTAAACTAAACCCCCCAAAAGGTAACAAAATATGCTTTAATTGATTCTTCTAGAATTGTTACTCTAATATCAGGAGAGTTTTATATTATCACGACAGGTAGAGATCCATCTGTATTAGATATAGATCCGGGTTGCTAAAGACCCAAATATGTAATAATGATTGTCAAAACATTCATGCATTTAATGGTTAATTTTATTTTGTAAATATAAAAAAATTAGATTTTGATGGCTGCAACACATTCCAAAAAAAGTTGGGAAAGAAACAAAATAAAAAATTGAAAGCTTATAGAATATAAAAGTTAAACTCTTTTGAAACAGTCCACAATAAGTAAATGAATTGGTAATAGGTGAGGGTGTTGTGTTTGAGTGTAACATAAATATCTCTGTCTTTGCAAGCAAAGATGGGCCATGGCAAAATATGAGAGAACTGTCAAATAATTCAAAAATCACGTTTCTAAATGCAAGATTGCAAAGAATTTACAGAATGAAAGAATAAGTCTTTCACCAGCATCTACCATACAAAATATTGAGAAAAGGTTCAGGGAATCCAAAAAAATATCAGTCCGTGCAGATCAAGGCAGGAAAACTTGAATGGGCATGACCTTTGAGCCCTCAGATGGCATTGCATGAGAAACTGCCATGCTACTCTGGTAAATACAACCACTTAGGCTAGAAAACCGTTGTCACTTAACAGTCTGCTGCTGTATCAAGAAATGCAACTTGAATCTCTGCTCCCATTCAGTTGGTCACTCTCAACGCCACATCGGGAGACTGACGAATAGGAATCTTGCTAGCGAATGTAACTAAACGAGCCAATGCACACTGGCATGCAATGATTGCACCAGTTGCTCATGCCACGCAGGTCAATTTTTTTTGCCATTTCCACGGCTGGTAAGAAAGCGCCTTCTATGAGAGAGAGAGCACGCATGACAGGCTGCACTATATCCCTGTCTGTGTCGCCGCGACTATCCCCTGTGTGCTTCAGCACCACGGAGAGCAGTTTCCCTAGAAGAGCTACACAGATAGAGCTTGTGTCTTTTTGACATTCTACCTGTGTGTTTCTGGATTTCTTCACATGTCTGGGTGTATGCATGCTGAGACGGCGTTCGTTGGTGCTTCATGTTTTCTCAAAAGAATATGACCACGTCGGCACGCCGGTCGCGACTCTTCTTTCTCCGGGAAGCTTGAGTCCCCTTTGTTGTTGGCCAGCCAACGTTCATGTGAAAAAGCACAGCCGTGGGTCGACACTCTGGGAGACAGAGGAGATCAGTGAGAGCTGTCTGCCAGGGAAACCCAGATGGACCTCTCGCTTCTCTGCGTGTCATGTGCCATCGAGCTTCTGAGCTGCAGCGTGGGTTGTCATAGCAACCCAGCGCTCTCTTGGCGCTCTTGGTGCACTGTCCACTTGCCTATTTCCTATTGTAGCGCCCTCCCTGGTGGCCAACAGGAGAGATCTACTTTGGTGAAATAGCTTGGGTGACCTGAGGAGGGGAGGGCTTCTCCTTTGGGGAACCAACCCCCTAGGGCCCCTCCCCCCCAGCGCACTGCAAGCTGTGCAGCTTCTGGATGGAATTGCTGGTCCTTCTAATGGGGAAACCTAGCATTTCAATCGGGGCTCCAGCTGAGGATCAGATGTCAATCGCTGCATCGGATTGAGGGCTGTTGTGCTCTGGGAATGAGGATGATGCTGAGCCCACTGAAATGGTGTGTTCTTTGCTGAATCAGATTTATCAGCCATGCTTTCCCGGGATCCCGGAAGTGCATGGAACACTTGGCAGTATGGATCTACTGCCAAGTTGGAATGCCAAATGGAATGTATGGAATGCCAAAGGGGCCAAAACCGCATAAAGAGTTTTTCCTTTCTCACTACCCTCAATGGTGGGGTGGTTGTATGCACGGCTACGCGATTCAGTTTGCCCAGCGTCCCCCCAGGTTCATGGGCGTCCGCTTCACTTCGGTGAAAGCTGTCGATGCCCATGTCTTGCGAGGGGATAATGCAGTCCTACTGGAGAAGGATGCGATAGAGCCGGTCCCTTCAGCCGATATGAAGACGTGGTTTTACAACCCCTACTTCATTGTACCAAAGAGAAAAATGGTGGGTTATTTGGACTGGACTCTTTTCTCTGTATCTAGTTTGATTCGGTTGAGCAGGTGGCACGCCTCACAGAAAAGTGTGTCCAGTCCATGATGAACTGTCTGAACAAGTTTCAAGGCAGGACGGTGATCCCCCTGAAACAATTTCAGAGGCTCCTGGGGCATTTGGTGGCCATAGCAGTAGTAATACCGACCAGTGCATACATCAATGACAAGGTGGTCTGCGCTCCCGTTGCATGTTGCAACTTGCATGCCATCTCCTCCTCTGGAGTCAGAAGTGTCTGAGGTCGCTTCAGGCCATTCATGTCCCCAGTGTGCTCAACAGTGTGGCCGACAAGCTCTCACGAGCTACGCTCCCGGGAGAGTGGTGACTCCACAGGTGGTCCAGCTGATTTGGAGACAATTCAGAGAGGCGCAGGTCAACAATTTTGCCTCTCCCGAAACGTCCCACTGCCAGTGGTTTTATTCACTGACCGAGGGAACACTTGGCATAGATGCACTGGCACACAGTTTGCCCCGTGGCCTGCGCAAATATGCATTTCCCCCAGTGAGCCTACTCTCACAAACCCTGTTGGATGCGCTGTACTGGCCCAACCAGACCTGGTTCCCAGAACTAATGCTCCTCACAACAGCCCCTCCCTCGCAGATTCCTCTAAGGAAGGACCTTCTTACTCAGAGATGGGGCACCCTGTGGCACCCACGTCCAGACCTCTGGAAACTTCATGTCTGGTCCCTTGATGGGACGCAGAGATTCTAGGTGACTTACCCCAAGAGGTAGTTAACACCATCACTTCAACACAAGCACCGTCTACAGACAGGCTTATGCCTTGAAGTGGAACCTGTTTGTTGAGTGGTGTTCTTCTCACGAGGAGACCCCCGAAGATGTTCATTTGCATCTGTGCTTTCCTTTTTGCAGCAGGGGTTGGAGCGAAGGCTGTCTCCCTCCACCCTCAAAGTTTATGCTGCCGCAGCCGTGGAAGATAAGTCATTTGAGAAGCACGACCTGTTTGTCAGGTTCCTTAGGGGGGCGAGATTGTTCAATCCTCCTCAACCTCCCTCTATACCTTCTTGGGATCTTGATCTGGTGCTCCGTTGCAGTCGGCAGAGCTAAAGATTCTGTCTATGAAGACTTTGCTGCTGGCTATGTGCCAAAGGTTCCTACCACTCCCTTCAAGGATCAGGTTGTTAACCTGCAAGCGTTGCCCCCGGAGGAGGCAGACCCAGCCCTGGCTTTGCTTGGTCCCGTCCGCACTCTGCAGCTGTACGTGGATAGAACGCAAAGCTTTCAGTACCTCAGATCAGCTCTTTGTCTGTCACAGAGGTCAGGAGAAGGGAAAGGCTGTCTCCAAGCAGAGGATGGCCCACTAGATGGTGGATGCCATCACCTTGGTTTACCAAGCACAAGTTGTGCCCTGTCCGCTCAGGGTGCAAGCACACTCTGATAGAAATGTTGCATATATTGATATCTCTTGAGCTGCAGGCTGGGCGACACCCAACATGTTTACTAGATTCTATAGCCTGCGTGTAGAGCCGGGTTCCTCCTGTGTTCTCACCTCAAACGGGTAGAAGCACTGAGCGGCCCAGGCTCTTGTCGGCTTGCTGCGCCCTGAACTGTGGCACTTATATTTTCCAGAAGCAAACTCTGTTGAGTCCTCCATCACCCTCAGTGCCAGACGTGGCAGAGCATCCTGCATCAGGCCTTTTGCCACTGAATTCCTGAGAACCGGTACTGAGCTGGGTATGAGTGACCCTGCGGGGATCCCATATGCTTTTCCATGGTCGCTCCTAAATGGAAGCCTGTGTTTTTCCCTTGGAATTCTATGCAAAGATGCCACCAAGTTCTCTTGGCCCAAGCTCATCTCAGATGATCCAAAACACAGTGGAAATGTGTGCTGTGGTCAGATAGTACACATTTCAGCATGTTTTTTCGGAAAATGGAAATCGCAAAAGCAAACATCTGTCATGGTATGGAGGTGAATCAGTGCAAACGGCTTGGTTGACTTGCATGTGTGTAAAGGTACCACTGACACGGAGGATGTCATCAAGATGACATCTTTCCTGGGAAGCAACAGAGTGTTTTTTTAGACACTCTACACCATAGAGTGGATGTGCTTGACTATCTGCCTGCAGTCCAGATCTGTCTCCTACAAAAAATGTAAGGCCCATCATGAAAAGGAGAATCAGTCAACAACGACCACAGACTGTTGAGCAGCTATCTTGTATCAGGCGAGATTGGGCAAAAAGATTCACTTGCAAAAATGCAACAATTTGTATCCTCAATTCCCAAACTATTAAAAAGTGTCAAAGGTGATGTGACACAGTGGTAAACATGCCTCTGTCTCAACTTTTTTGGTTTGTAGCAGCCATACAAATAAAATGTTGTTTATATTTACAAAATAGAGTTAAAGTTGTTGGGTGAAAACATTGGAAATCTTTTCTTTGAACTGTTGTCAGTTAAATAAAGTTGAAAAAGAATGAACAAATCACAGATTCTTGATTTTATTGCATTTTAAAAAATGTCCCAACTTTCTGTATTTGGTTGTATATTATTCTCAAACTCTTGTCGCCTAGGCTAACATTCCTATGGAATATTTGATTTCAGTTTGTGGTTTTGGTTGTGTATTCATGTACTCTATTATGTTCTTAGTTTTTTTTGTGAAAATGCATTCAATAGCCACAATCTCAAGGTTTTCTCAATGTGACTCACAAGTTGAATGTGGGAGTTGAAGTGCAGCAAGCAATCTGTTTGAGCAGAAACCTGTGAAAGCATTGCTCTGTTTATAGAAGCCACAATAAGGCCTTTGCAATTAATAAAGCCTGCTGCAATTAACCATGAGCTTTTAAACCATTGAGTGTATACAAGTACAGCTTGCTAAATTGCAATTGAATTTATACAAATCAACAGTAAATGAAGCCACAGTGTACAATACTTACTTTTTCATGAAAAACTGGTGCTAAAAAGTATTTGGGACACTTAAGTGACACTTAAAACTGTATGAACGCCATTGCATTAGATAAAAAAAATTATATCAAGTGGCATTGTGAAGACATTTAACTAAAAGAAATGTCTTATGTCTGAAATGATTCGGCACTTTAGGAGTTAATTAAAAACAAAACCAGAAATTGCCCATTATACTGCAATGCTACTTGGTTTAATATCTAATGCAATGGCATTTTGATACATTTTAGAAGTGTCTAAATATGTTTTGCAGTCCCTCTATGAGCAATATCATATAGCTATAGAATTCCGGTTGGTCTTTAGAGTTAATGGGGACACAGATCAAAAGCAAAGCAAAAAGCAATGATACCCACAGCCAACCTGCAGAAGATAAGAAATCAAACAATGCAAGCTGCTCATTACACTCCTTTGAAAGACAAATAAATCCACCCAGACCTCACAATATTAATTTTGACTGTGTCATGTATGGTAATTTGACATTTTGGAGTGTCACACCGACAGAAGAAAATAAGGGAGTGATTGTGGTGCTTGTTAAAAGAATAATCAAGTTGACATATTTCTGCCCTATTTATGTGATTGATGCGCGCTATTGTATTATGTTCCTTTACACTAGGGAGAAACAGAGCGATGTGGGAAGTACAGAGGGTGTGAATCTATATGTGCGTGCCAAGGAAAAGTAGATATTATTTAATTTTCCTTTTTTCCCAACATATATTATCACCAACAGAAAGCTATACATAACAAATGTGTGGGTGTGTTTTCATTTATTCAGACAAGAAAGAACTAGATGCTTCTTGATAATGGCGGTGATAGCTGATCCTCTGTGCTCTCTGCCCTCTTTGTGTCAGCGACTGAGCGAACAAAATGTCTGTGTGGATGAAGGAGTGCATTTTTCTCTACCTTGCATTTCTGTGTTTATGTCATCCTCGGTGGAGCAGTGTTTATGCATCTGCATCCCATGTGAAACGGATGCTGAATATGAGCATCTCCATCAAAACACTGCAGAGCCGAATATGGTGGACAAGTGATGGATTGTGCTTGCTACTCTGTGTGCTTTCTTTCTTGAACGCTTACTATCACTTTTTGACTTTTTGCTCTGGGCAAAATCCAGACTTCTGTTCTGAGCTTTGGAACTGTGGGTATTCATGTTGGTCAATGAGACAAAATACCTGCTGTCTTTTTATGCAGCTATCTAGTAACAACTGCTCTCAACCCTAGAATGCATAAAAAGGAGTCCTGTATTACTCATAAAACTTGTAAGTGATATGGATTTAATTTTTGGCCTTTAAATAAATGGAAAATGTAAGTACTGCATGTTATATTTCCCATAATGATGAATGCACCTAAAAGGGTCTTAAAATGACAGTTTTATTTCCAAACATTGGTTCTGCCATTCACCGTTAATAGCAGAGTCTCTGAAATAAATGCTATTATATGCAATCATCTGTCATCATATACACACCCTCAAGAACATTGGACCCCATGGTATGGACAAAAAAATAAACAATGGCATAATGCTGCGTTCACACCAAACGCGAATAGAGCGTCAAAATCGCGTCTACCACGTCTAGTTGGACGCTTGAACATTTTGAATCCATTCAATTTATACGCGCGTCCAATCCGCTGTGGACGCGCGTATAAATTGAGCGTTTGAAGCGAAATAGACGCGCATTCAAGGCGCTCCAGGAGAAATATGTCATAAAACACCACTCTGCCTCTTTTCATTTTCATTGAAAAATATATATATTAAACATTAATAGCCACACAAATGTGGGCCAGGCAACTCCTACATTATCTTCACTGCATGTATATATCCTTAAAAAATAAAGTTATGAAACTTCTCTTTGCCCTCAGTCCAAACGATTTGGCAGACAACAAATTATAAATTCATGACACCAAAGATCGCCCGTTAGATCCACACAAGACGAACCAATATAGAGACATCAGAGCCAGCGGCAAACGTCAGAAGGACTATCCGAGGAAAGACTGCTCTCGCTGGGGTTAATGAGCGCTGAGTGCCCGGTTATTAGGCAAGGGTCACAACTCCAAAAACACAAGATAATTTTTTTTAAAGGGGTGGTAAAACATATTCTTTTGAAGGCTTGACTGTGTTTGTGGGGTGCACTGTAACGTGTTTATGCTTCGTTTTAAAAAAAATTGCCTTATTTTTCATATATTTGACCTTTATTCTACACTGCTCTGTCCCTCCTTGTAAAACGGTCTGATGCTTTCCGGGTTGTATGAAGCCAGTCCCTCAAAAATACGCGATGGGCTCAGATTGGTTAGCTGGCCCAGTGTGTTGTGATTCGCTAAACGCCTAGTGCACGTATGTCGGAAACGTCACGCCCCTTACCTTTATTGGAGGCTGTGCTTTGGTCAGTGTTAGAAACAACGGCGTCCATAAAACCATACCAATCTGAGCCTGAATCAGACCCAGAACATTTGAGTGAAGATGATCGAGCAGAACCTGTTCAGTCCTCAAGAGTAAAGACTGTGGATCTATAATTATCGCTACTGAATGGAACTTTAACTTTTGTATTTTTAGAACGATTATAGCCAAATATCTGTCACAAGAACTAACCCAAAACAAACACTAAGCACTGGCTTTAACTAGTAAGTTAGCCAAATCACACACAGAACCATGTTTAGCATGCCTGTAGATAAACAATACATAAAAGCTCTAATCAAAGAATCATTTACACTAATGCCAGGTTCGCTGTTGAGATTTTAACGTTAGTGTTTGTAACGATAGGTGTTCGTCGGATAACGTTAAGTATGAATGAGCATTTAACAGACTGGTTTGCAGAACAGCGTTGTCATCTGTTTACTTCCTTGCTACAACCTATTACAGGAAAACACATCGATGAAATATAAATCAGACTTACAGGTTGTGGCCCGTAAACAGCTTCTGTTTGTAAATCCAGCTTTCAGGACAAGTTGTGCATATCCTGTATTGAACTCGCGAAGTTTGTGGAAGTTTGTGTTGTCCTCCGTGAAATGTGCAGCGCGCGCGTCATGCATCCACGCACCGGCAGTGTTTTTTTCACGCAGCTGACGTTGTGCAAATCTGGCATTGAAATCGCGAAGACGGTGGATGTTCTCCTCCGTGGATGTGCTGCAGGGAGCCCCGCGCGCGCCTGATTCCCCGCTGACTCAAACACACGTGCATATAACATGTTTTATGTTAAACGCTCTGCAACGCACCCCCGTCCCTATGAAGGCTGAACAGAGCAAGTACCCCAGACCTGCAATCCGGATGAAAATAACAGCATTTCCTTGGCATCGCGGCAACAACACTCCAGCCTACTATACCACAACAGCGCCGCGATACAAAATGGCCTCACCCCCCCTTATTTAATATTCTCGGAGGAGGGGTTTATGTAAATATGGAGCCTGTTGATGTCACCAACCCTGGAGGAATGTGTGTAGTCGCCTACTGGCCGTTTGCTGTAGTTCTTAGAAACTGATTTCTTTAAAAGCAAATATCTCCCTTTGCTTTAAACTTTGAACGTTGTAACTTTGCAGATGTTGTTTATGCTCAAGCAGCAACATTACACGTTAGCTAAAGTTAGAATAGTGAAATCGTGGTTTACCACCCCTTTAAATAGACACTCTCTTTATAAATAAACCACAGATTTGAGCTTTAAACAACTACATTCCCACCAGAAAAAGTCATAAAACTACATTTTGTGACACAATAGTAGTATTTTTAAATTATACAGGGTTTCTCATCTTGTCACTTTACCACGTGACAGCAGTGAGCAGGCTCCTGATTGGTTAAAGTGGTGCGAATTGACGCCAATGTTCAGATTTTTCAACTCGGGCGTCAATGCACAAAAAGCACCACTCGCGCAAGACGCTCAATTCGCGTCCAATTTGCGTCATTCGCGCGAACTGGACGTGCGAATGAAGCGGAATAGAATCACGTCCATCGCGCCGCACAAAACGCGTCTATCGCGCTGCAGGACCTCCAGACGCGAGTCAACGCGCCTTTCCATTGACTTAACATGGAAATCACTCGCGCCAGACGCTCTGTTCGCGTTCGGTTTCAGCATTTCAGCATAAGGGTGGCATGGAATGGCATAAGGGTGAGTAAATTATGATAATTTTTTTGGGGGGGTGAACTATCCCTTTAAATCAGGAAAAAAATGTCTATTAAGATTGTACATTAGCTGAAGGTCCTCGTGATCTGAAGATCAAATTGTTGTATGCTGAACATACTGGGATTCAGCTCCAGTGGCCCTTGAGAACCGCTATTTAGAACGAAGACACGCACCAGCAGTAACAGGCCATTTCAAGTATAGCAGGAAATGGTTTCTTCTCAGGTCATCTGGTCCTGCTGCATACCCATCATCTCTCTATGAATGTGTTTGTATGTGTGGGTCAGGTTCAGCAGACACATATGGGGACCAAATGACCGGACAAGCAATGATAGATCGTGAGATCATGTACATTGTGGGGCCAGTTAAAAAAAAAACAGCTTGATAAATATACTAAATAATCCCCTAATGCCCTACTGTTTCTGTGAAAGTTAGATTTATGGGTGGAGGGTTGAAAACATCCTCAGCTGTGTTTAAAAACAGAAGTCAATAGAATCTTAATTATGAGATAAAAAGTCAAAATAATGAGATAAGCCATAATAATGAGCCCATTTCCACTACATAAGAAATATTATAGTAGTAAATCATAGTAATAATAAATAATTGTATGATATAAAAAGTAAAATATGAGATTAATTAAATTATTACAAAAAGTAAAAGTTACTAGATAAAAACTAATGGCAGAATAAAAAAATCTGAATTATGACATTAAAGTCTTGAAGGTAAAGTAAAAAATAGAAATCAGAGACAAATCAGAATTATGGAACAAAAAGTCAAAATTCTGTCATAATTGATTAACCTCACAACAACCTTATTTTACAATTTAAACTTTTTATGTCATGAATATGTTTATGTAATAATTATGACTTCTTTTTCATAATTATTTACCAAAGCATGTCTTTTTTTTTTTCTTATGTGGTGGGCTTCAACATTAACATCTCCCAGCTAAAGGATGCACCTTAGCCTATAGGGGGCAATGTTGCTCTTCAATTGAGATAACTAGGTGAATGGGTGAGCAAGAATGAGAGGGAAAGAAAAAGAGAGACTTCATATTGACAGTCTATTACAAATGACTGGAGAGGAAATGATATGCGTTCAGACCTCCCTGCAGTCTTCCCTCAACACACACACGCACACGCACACGCACACGCACACGCACACACACACACACACACACACACACACACACACACACACACACACACACACACACACACACACACACACACACACACACACACACACACACACACACACACACACACACACACACACACACACACACACACTGCTTGAAGGCTCATGATTATATACCAACCACCAAACTCACACACAGAACAGAATTATTACCTTCCACAATGAGAGAGAGAGAGAGAGAGAGAGAGAGAGAGAGAGAGAGAGAGAGAGAGAGAGAGAGAGAGAGAGAGAGAGAGAGAGAGAGAGAGAGAGAGAGAGAGAGAGAGAGAGAGAGAGCATGGAATGTGAGGGAAGACACACAAAAAAGGTTGAAAGCTACACACTTGCTAAATCAAGAGAATGAGTTTTAGGCTCTAAATGGCTCATACTACAGGTAAGCTAAACCAAAAACAATCATGAAAATAGATTTGAAGCGAGTTGATAGCGATAGAAGTGACCTGTTGTCGATAGGAAAAGGACAGTAAAGAAAGGGAGAGAGGGGGCGAGATGCAAAGACTTTGAAAATGTGAGGAGATGACACAGAACTGATGTCGTGGTAATAAAACTGTCAGTGCTGTCACACCTGTGCTCCATAAGGCAGCTGCAGCACACTGGTGTTGCTCAGAGAAAGAGAAGACGACGGTGAGAGTGATTCTCCTGTCATTCTTTCTGCTCTCCCCTTGTCTGCTACCTCTTTTTGTGTCAGCACTAATGTGCTGCTTTTATAAGAGCTCAGAGCAGAGAGCCCTGCTGTCTCCCTGAGAACATCATGTTCACAAGCTGCACACATTAGCCACTGCTTCTCACCCAGACATGTGAGCGTCAGTGTAGGCATTTAAACTGGCAAATGGACTTTCTTTGAGTTTCTTCTGTGCATTTACATCTTAGGTGCATATACTTTTTATATACTATAAGTACTGTCCAACTATAGAGCCGAGTGGAGCTACACTACCATTCAGTTATTTTTAAAGAAATTAATACTTCTATTCAGAAAGACACATGTCTAAAATTGATCAAAAGTGACAATAAAGAAATGTATACTGTTACAGAAATATTATATTTCAAAACAATAGAAATATTACATATATAGAGAAATATTACAGAAATATTATATTTCAAATACATGTTGTCCTTTCTATCAAACAATCCGGATGGATCCAGACATGCATCACAGTTTAGACTAAAATATTTAGCAGTGCAAATGTTTTCAACATTGATAATAATAAGAAATGTTTCTTAAAATCAACATATTAGAATGGTTTCAAGGATCATGTGACACTGAAGACTGCTGAGTAATAATGCTGAATATATAGCTTTGCCATTACATGAATATATTAAAATACAAAACAGCTATTTTAAATTTTAATACAATTTCACAATATTGCAATTTTTTTGTACACCAGATTGGCAGGCTGGGAAACCAGCTTATCTAAAACTGGCTTAAAACAAACCACCAAAAAAAATGGTATGGCACTAAATGGTTCTTGGTCGTAATCATAGGGGAACCACTTTTGGTGCTATATAGCACCATGGGCCCTATTTTAACGATCTGAAACGCAAGTGTCAAAGCGCGAAGCGCAAGTAACTTTGTGGGCGGGTCTCGGCGCTGTTGCTATTTTCCCGGCGGGATAAATGGCTCTTGCGCCCGGCGCAAATCTAAAATGGGTTGGTCTGAAGTAGCTTCATTATTCATAGGTGTGGTTTGGGCGTAACGTGAATAAACCAATCCGAGCGTCATCCAACATTCCCTTTAAAAGCAGGTGCGCAAGTTCCATTATGGATTGCTATTATTATGGCGTATTTACCAGGCGCACGCCAGGAGCGGTTCACAGCCGAGGAGACTGATGTTCTTGTAAGAGCAGTGAAAGACAGAGAAGTGAAGTTGTAATGTTGTACATTATGGTAAAGGTGATTTCACAGTCTTTTTTTTTTTTCAGTCTTTCAGTTTTTTCAGTTTTTCAGTCGATTTTTTTTCCTGGATCTTGACGGACAAACCAATTTGTTAGATGTCCTTATATACATATATGTCTTGCCACTATTGGGCAAACAGGTCTTATCCTTAATTATTACAATTAGCCTGAATCATTTGTAAGCTAGATTTATGCCTATTTTTTCACATCTTCGTGGCACACCACAATGATTTCCGTCATCTCATGTGTTAATATTTTTTTAGTGTAACAATTTATGATTTGCAAAAATAACTGTTGCATCTGTGTAGATTACATGAGCAAAGTGTATGCGCGTTGTGCACGCTATACATTATGGTCAAGCATGCGCCCTTAAAATAGCATAATGAACAACGCGCAACGCGCCACTGACTTTAGACTAGTTTTTTTCTGGTCAGTGGCGCAATTGTTTAATGGAACAGCAAAATAGCACCAGGGATTGTTTGCGCCGGAACACGCCTCCTTTTTTGCGCTGAACCGCCCAGGGAGCGCAAGTTCATTCACTAGTTTAGCGACGTGCTTCTGTGGAGGGAAAAGCGCGCTTTGCGCGGGTGCAAAATAGGAATGACACATGCGTCAGTGTACAAAGTCAATTGCGCTGGGTGCAAGATAGGGCCCCATATCTTAATGGGGCTATATGCGTTTTTCTGAAATTTGGCCAAAAAACATAACTGCTCTCATTTTCTGCTCGCTCTCGCAGTGGTGGTGACGTCACATCCGCAGACAGCGCGGGAAAAGACGACCCGCCAGAAAATAGGAAAAATAGGATACAGGCTTATAGGTGAGCGGACAAGGTGTCAGTATGCTCATCAGGAGATGTTTGAGTCATAAATGGTAAAATAAAAAGGCTATTGTTACGTTTATTTTGGGGAAAAAGTTGCATATAGCCCCTTTAACATGTTCTGTATATGGTAGCGGTGCTATATAGCACCTCAGCCAAAGAACCGCTGAAGAACCGCTGAAGAACCACTGAAGCATCAAGATTGGTGCTATACAGCACTTAAAGGGATAGTTCACCCAAAAAGTAAAATTCTGTCATCATTTACTCACCCTCAAGTTGTTCCAAACCTGTATGAGTTTCTTTGTTCTGCTGAACACAAAAGAAGATGTTTGTAACCAAGCAGAGAGAGCAACCGTTGACTACTATAGTAGGGAAAAAATACTATGGTAGTCAATGGTTGCTCTATCTGTTTGGTTACAAACATTCTTCTAAATATCTTCTTTTGTGTTCAGCAGAACAAAGAAACTCATACAGGTTTGGAACAACTTGAGGGTGAGTAAATGATGACAGAATTTTACTTTTTGGGTGAACTGTCCCTTTAAAGAAGTTCCCCTATGATTATGAGCCAAGAACCACTTTTAGTGCCATATAGCACTATTTTTTTTGAGTGTAGGTAGTTTACATCAGTTTTTTTTCCAGAGCAGGGACAGCTAACAAATTCAGAGAAATTCAGAGAATTTCAACTCTTGAGTGAACTATTGCATAAAGTGTCCTTCTCATGTTGGCTATTAATGAACATGAAGATGAGGAGGATTAATTTTCATTTAATGAACAAGAGGAATATGACACAACTCAAGATCGAAAGGTCTTCTTTTAACACAGACAAATGAGGCAGCTGATATCTGAAACTGTAAACCCCCCACTGATAATCACGAAAAGTAGCAAACACAGATAAACTAATTTAAATAACACCGCTTACGTGAGCCGCATCAGTACAACGAGGCACAAATGGGATGAACGTTGCGTCAGATCAGCTGGACGACACAATTACTGATGATTTACCTGCTAAGACGGGAGGCGTGCTCCCAAGTGCTTCTGTGTAATGACTTTCAGTGTGACTGACATCGGCGGCGACTTAAGATGACACGGGCTTTGCGTGCCGTCGCTGGGGTAACCTTCACGCAGGTTCATGAGTTGCCATGAAGATGACAGTTCATTAACCTGTAAAACCTGAGGACATAACAAAGCAAACAGTAATCTGATAGATTCCCCTGGAAGGAAGGAACAGAGCAAAGACAACGCGGATGTGGGTGGACGTATTTGCCACACATTGATCTGTGTTAGATATCTATTAGGGGGCATAGCAACCATTATAGTCATTTTCATCTTTTGGGGGAGATAATCACTATATTCAGCGGGCACATTTGTAAGTAATTTGGAGAGATTGTGTAATGGTCCGTTTAAGTCCTCATGAGAAGTTTGTATAACGAGTTGGGAAGTTGTGTTTACGACATCTGGTGCGTTCAAGCCACTTTTGTTGGAGCAAGATGCTGGTGTACCTAACTACACAAAAACTTAAATGATCAACAAAGAATATGCATCAGGTGTGTTTTGCTTTTTTATGTTTTATGCTTGTTTATGTCTTTATGTACTAACATTTAATTTGTACATAATTTCCTGAGCCTTCTTTTACTTCTTAAAGCAGTAGCTTTCAAACTTTTTTAAGAGCGACCCTCTTTTTTGTTGTTGTTGTTGTTGTTGTTGTTGCTGTTGTCGCGACCCATATGCAATAGGCCTACAACCATTTACATTCAAAAAGTCAAGCCAAGCATAAGCATACTTATACAATGGGCCATTTGACTGTATTTTCCATTAAATCACATACTCTAAAAAATGCTGGGTTAAAAACAACCCAAGTTGGGATGAAAAACCCAGCAATTGGGTTGTTTTAACCCAGTGAATGGGTTGTTTTAACCCAGCAATTGGGTTGTTTTAACACAGTGAATGGGCCGTTTTAACCCAGCGGTTAGGTTAAATGTTTGCTTAAAACAACCCAGTTGCTGGGTTAGTCCATTTTCAACCCAACTTGGGTTGTTTTTAACCCAGCATTTTTTAGAGTGAAGATGGCACAAAAGTTCAGCTCAACACTTTTCCAAGTACATTGTACTTATATTTTGATGTAAGTACATAGTAGTTGAGGATGCTAAATTGCGAGCGGATTTTTGATTTCTCAAACAGTTTGGCCGTGGCGAGGAGACAAATTTATGGCAAGAAACAGGAAGTGTGTTATAACTTCTGCATACTTAAGGACACCTAATATAAAGTGTGACTTTTTAAGTAATTTATGAAATCAGTGTAAACTTTATTGTTGCATTTTATATTATAATGTTATTATATTTTGTGCAATTAGCTTATTTTGTTGTAAATAAAAAAAAGCCTGACAATGTGACTGCTGAATATCTGTCAGTATTGTAGTCCCCCAACTGTTAAATTTGGGGCTTAAAGAAAATCCAGAACTTCCCACTCGTATTTACAACTTTGTGCGTTCAACTCGTAAATACTGTCTTTCTGACATGATTTGAACACTCCCCAATGTCAAATCTTGGGGTTACCAGGACTTTTACAACTTTCTGACAAGGCATTTTAACTTTTTCATGGACCCTCAAACAGGATGATCCCCTTACAAGGGACCCCCTTCCTAAAATATAAAGGCAGCAGTGTGTTTTCATTGTCATAACCATTAATACTGTTAAAAATAATTGAAAATTATACACTTTCTATAACATTGCTGTTATACAATAGGCATACTTTTAACTTTACAATAAGTTCAAATATATAGTAGGAGGATAGTATGCAAATTGGCTTTAATGATCCTCACAAAAATCTCAAAATGCTCAGGTATACAAACACTTAATCATGATTAAACATAAAATGAATTAGGCTATAGCTAATTTCATAATGTTTAATATTTGAATGATCATTTATACAAATAATATGCTTTATCTTCAAGGCTTTGACACAAAAAAAACACGTTTTAGATGGTTCCTATAAATATTATATATTCCCGATAAATCTTATCTCACTCTCCCCCTTTTCATTTTACCAATCCACGAAGTTGACAATTGGTGGTTTCAGATTCTGTGTGGTATGAATGCTCATTGTATTAAGAGAGTACTCTAAAATGTGGGAACAGGAAAAATCCATTGGCGTGTTCCTTTTACAAAGAAGCTTTTCTATCTGGACAACCTTCATTCAACTCAACATGCATGTGATGCACACCGGAAAAGCAGATAGTGTGATGTATGTTGCCTTAGAAATGGAAAATGTCATACTTTGCATATCGCACTCCAATCAGACTAAAGAGCCTACACAACACACACAAATGCTCTGCACCCATTCAACTGAGACTGTGTTTTCATCATAAGTGCCTATCTCTCTCTCTTTTTCTCCCTCACTCATGACTAAATACAGTAGTGCATGTGCCTCTCCCAGGCTTTGACAGTGCAGATGACACTGTGCCTGTAACTGTGCTTATGTTATTTTCCCCCGAAAGGGCGCATTAAAACGTGACACCCTCAACTGCCTCTGTGTTTGAAGTTTAAATGTGCGCTGAACGCCGTCATGCGTTTACCCCGTGCAGATGCTGTACAGTCTCAAATAAAGAGCATTGTTATTCTCTGAGAGACACCAAGAAATCCCATGAATTATGGATCTGAAAAATCCTACCTGTGTCTGAGTGAAAAGCATGATGTTTATTGAAAGTGAATGGTTTTCTCTCTCCAGCTCTCTCTCTCTCGCTCTCTCTCTCTCTCACACACACACACACACTGTCACAATCTCAGATCAGAGTTAGCCAGGAGTGTTGTCCCTCGGTCCCTCCCCTGTGTCTCTCAGAGAGACACTCGTCCCAGAGCAAAAAATTAAAAGTGACTCTCTTTTCCGCACAAACACACACGCTTCAAAAGGCTTGCGTGAAGGGCTGAGGTGAAAGACTTTGTAGTATAATTAAATGGGATGAAGATTTATTCAGCATTAGCTTGTGAAAGAAGCAGGCAGTCACATTCATACGCACCGCCTGTGCAAAGGATAAACAGTCCCCTTCTCCCTGGCTTACTAATGCAGAGCTGCAGTGCTTTGATGTCCCTCCCTACAAATGACAACCGTCTTCCCACAGGAGCCACTCACCTGACGTGGGAGACATCTTCAATAAACATGTTGTTTTTCATTATTGTTGCCAGTGTAGTTTGGACACATTTAATTGTATTTAATCAAATTGGGTTCTTTTGAATATTATTATTACTATACACACATACAAAAAATATTTTTTGTTTTGTTTTTGAAAGACGTCTCTTATGCTCACCAAGGCTGCATTTATTTAATCAAAAATACAGTAATATTGTGAAATACACTGTAAAAAAAAAATCAGGTCTCCAATTGAAAATGTTCTAGTGACCGATCACATCTAAATGTTTCAGAGAATTGATGCAATTTAATTCACAGAAATTCAATTTGGCCAACTAAAAAATGTAGATGTGATCAGTCACTAGACATTTTTCAATTGGAGACCTGATTTTATTTTACAGTGTATCATTAGAGTTAAAAATAATTGTTTTCTATTTTAATCCATAAAAAAAAAAAAGATTCCTATGATGACGAAGCTGAATTTTCGGCATCATTTCTCCAGTCTTCAGTGTCACATGACCCTTCAGAATTCATTCTAATATGCTGATTTGCTGCTCAAGAAACAATTATTAAAGAGAGATACTTTTATTCATCAATGACGCATTCAGTTTATACATTTATAATGTTACAAAAGATTTCTATTTAATAAATGCTTTAAAAAAATGTAATAAATTCAAATAAATTCTGTGCATTGAACTTTCTATTCATCAAAGAATTCTGAAAAAATTATCACCACTTCCCAAATTTTTTTAAAGGGGCACTTCAGCGCTGGGAAGATGAATGTGTATTTAAACTGTCATTTATGTAGTAGAAATGTGAAATTATTTTAGAATTTGGTGCCTTCTAGACTGTGAAAAGCATGAGGAAGCTAATCGCATGTGGAAGCTAAACTTTCATAGGAATTCATTGAAAAGTTGAAACACTCACTTTGCTCCATCCCGCTCAATTATGAATGCCCGAGCCGAACGGCAGTGGGCATGCGCATTTACATTCTGTGAGTGAGATCCCTCCCCTGTGGGTGGGTTGAAAACATGCGGAACTAGCTCCTGTAGTCTCTATCTCTGGCCAAAAATCCTCTGATGACGCAAAATGATGAAATGCATAATTATCTCGTCATACTACTGGGTTTCTACTGATACAAAGCTTAATGCTAAATCACTGAAGTTACCCTTTAAGCAGCACAACTATTTTCAACATTGATATAATAAGAAATGAGCAACAAAATAGCATATTAGAATGCTTTCTGATGGATCATGTGACTGACTCTTAAGACTGGAGTGGATGCTGAAAATTAATATTTGTCACCACACAGGAATAAATTACATTTTAAATATAAAATAGTTATTTTTAATAAAATTGTCATCAACACCAGCTGGACTGCCCATGATCTCCACCAGAGGGTGGAGGGTTTAACTACATTTCCCATAACCCATTGCCTGCATGGACAAATTATTGTATTTCTGTTACACTGCAAGAGTAACCTCTGAGCGATGGTCCTGGTGTCCTGTGTCTTGGTTATTGATTCTCTGGATTACCCTTTTTGGCAGTGTTTTCTGCCCTGTTGCTTATTTGGATTATTTGCCTGTGTTTGACCCTTTGATTGTGATGTGGATATGATTCTGGATTGTGCCAATAAAGCTGCATTTGGATCTTCAACCCAAGTCTCTGAGCAATTTGTGACAAATAAAATCAGCAATTTCTTTCAAAAACGTTACTTTTTTAATGTTTCTAAACTTTTGACATGCGCTTTGATTGGAGGTCAGAATTATTGGCACCCCTGGTAAATATTATCAAAGATGGCTGTAAAAATAAATGTGCATTATTTATTATTTTTAACTATCATTCAAAAAATCTAACCTTTCATTGAAGTGAAAGAATGGAAAGTTGGGGGAAAATCACATTATGAAATAAATGTTCTCCAAAACATATTGGCCACGATTATTGGCACCCCTAGAATTTTTATGATTAGAATATCTCTGAAGTATATTTTCATTAATATTTAAAAAAAAATAGCACACCAGGGTGACTAGGAACATGAAATTGTCTAGCTATGACTTCTTATTTTACAGGAGTATAAATATGAGGAAACACAAAGGCCAAATTCCAATAAAACCAAAGAATATAGTTCTGATGTGCAGTAAAAGATTATTGAGCCTCATAAAATAGAAAGTGGCTGTAGGAAAAAAGCATTAAAAGCATTGAAAATTCCTGTTTCCACAATCAGGGCAATTAGTTGTGAAGTTCCAATCAACTAAAGATGTTACGAATCTGCCTGGAAGAGGACATGTGTCTATATCGTCCTAATGCAGAGTGAGGAGGAGAGTTTGAGTGGCCAAAGACTCGAAAATGAGTGGGATGAACTGAATAGAAGAAGCACCAACATGGATCTGGGAATCTGAAGGATCTGGAGAGATTCTGTATGAAGGAATGGTCTCTGATCTCTTGTCAGGTGTTCTCCAAACTTATCTGGCATTATAGGAGACTCAGAGCTGTTATCTTGGCAAAAGGAGGTTGCAAAAAGTATTTATTAAAAGGGCGCCAATAATTATGGCCAACGTGTTTTGGAGAAAAGCATTTATTTCATAATGTGATTTACCCCACACGTTCAATTCTTTTACTTTAATTAATGGTTAGATTTTTGTCATTTGTTTGAATAAAAGATCAAAAGGATAAACAATGCAGATTTATTTTTTACAGCCATATTTGATCATATTTACCAGGGGTGCCTATAATTCTGACCACCACTGTATGTAATAAAATCTAAATAAATGAAGTGTGTTTCAAAGTTCAGAAGAATGTAAAAGAAACTATAGTGTTCACACAAGTTGGTTTAACTGCAGTATAAAATAACGGGCTGGCAAAATGCCTCTTTGGCACTGATGGTTTACAAGAACAGAGTTGCACTTAACAGTTCACAGGGATGTTTACAAGCAGACTTTACTTCCCTTCTGTTCCACTCCTTCCTTCTATACCCCTCTGCTAACCTCATTGTATCAGGTGTGTGTGTGGCAGCTTATGTGTATGTGTGTGGAGGGGTTTTAGAGGTGTGCCGGTTTCTTTGTGGCTCCAGTGACTTGTCTAAGCCGTAGCTTTATGATGCTTCTGCCGGTGAGCAAAGCCATCACTCCCCTCTCTAATCCCACTGAAAAATTGGAAAAAATGGGAAGCAGCCTCACTGATGGAAAACAACATACACGCACACAAAAAACAAAACAGAAAAAAAAGATCTCTTCTCATGCATGCCGCTTTATTTGATCCCTCTAAGACTCCGTCAAATAAAGAAACATGAACGCAAACAAAAGAGGCGGGAAGTGTTTGTGTGAGGAAGCTGATTGAAAAGCGAAGACAGATGTCTTCATCTTCCTGCAGATGGGTTTACGGTGCTGTCAGCTCTAAGACAGGGCGAAGATTACTGTCTCCTGGACAAAATACTAAGGGAAGCAATGGGAGATGTCTGTGTCTGTTCTGGAGATATACACATCCATACCAGCTGTAACTAGAACCCTTATTCAGTTTTAGGCATTCAGAAATGGAAAATATGCTCACCTGAGAATTGTGCGGAGGACTCAAAGTGGTAAACAGCTTAGTGTAGTGTAAACATTGGGAAAACACCTACACATACACACACAAACCTTTTTTTTTTCTTCTTGCAGGGTCTGCAGGTCTGAGAATGAAAAACAGCTGTACACCTGCCTCCCATCCCAACAGCACTTTCAATCTAATCTTAGTGGTCAATACAACTCTAGTGATTGCACACCAGATGGTCTTACACTAAATGGTGAGCTTTTACCCTTACTTAACTGGATACATTGACCAAACACATTCCCCCTGTGCAGCCGCAACTATAAAAAGCAACTACTTGGAGCTAAAAGGATATTCATGCGTCACTTAAATAACACTGACCTCTCATTATCTCATTTAAGAAATTGCAACATAACTAATAAGCCAAAGCCAGTGCATTACAGGGATTTTTCAATGATTATGGGCTGATGTAAGGCACGCTGTGAAGGGTAGATCTCTCTAGCGCAATGGTCCTTTTTGATAAAATACTAGCACAATTTAGTCCATAATTGGAAAATAGCAATATAGCAAATTTATTGAAATTGTTAGTAGGTTGTTTATACAAAAAGTGTGGTTGTAGAACACAAAGTTTTGTATGTTTGCATAAACACTGAAATATATGGTACTAAAATATGAAATTTACACAAATTTTTTTTTTATTACATTATATTTTACATATATTTAAAGATGCAGTCCGTAACTTTTTTTGGTAAAAAATTATAGAAAATAAAATTTTGACCAAGTGCATAACCAGCCAGTGTTCAAAATGATCTCCTTACCTTAGCCCGAATAACAACAGTAAGCTTGTAATGTGTTCTAAATTGAGTTGTACTGGTGGATTTCCACGGGAAATTCAAGCATGTCTTCGCATCATTACGTCACGTCTGAATACATAAAGATGGAGTCCGGCTAGTAGTAGTAGCGCATGAGGATGCTACAGGTGGCGGATCATTTATAGCCTTTTCTCACAGAAGCTGGAATAATTTAATTTATCATTTTGATGGTGGACTGTTATCCAAAAAGGTCCAAATGACAATCATCAGTGACAACTGGAGATTGACCTGAAATCAGAAGCAAAAGATTAGAATGTCCAGAATTTGAAATCTACAGGTCACGCTAATACACACCAAATACACATAGTCACGCAATGCTGCAATGCAAAACATTAACAATTTGAGAACAAAGTATAACAATAATAATAATTTGCACGGTCTGATGTGATATGAGCGATCGTTAGATTTAATCACCGTTGGTAGCACGATTTATTGTAATGCTTTTTTTCTCAGTTCGTCAGAACAAAAATGGCAGACATGATACTTACTTGTTTAGATACATTACATTTTCCAGTGAAGCTTATTATTTTGTTCATACTTCCAAGATGTAGTATCTGTAACTCCTTAAGTAAAGTATCCACACCGGTGCGGTGAATGAATGAGAGCCACACATACTCCTCAAAACATTAGATTCATCCACGCTGAGCCGTGCCGACGCAAAACCTACGTAAAAACTTATGGACTAAGATTAAAATCATTTTCCAAAATTAGTTTCCGGTTGCACCAACTTAAGGACAGCCCTGTCTGCGTCTATCTACCTTGACCTTCAACTCCTTCCTGTATTTCTGGAAAAGCTACAGCTTTTCCTCAGTTGTCTATAAAACTAATATTAACCTAAAACATAGGCAAAAAGGCTATTATACTGCCTGCCAGTAATGAACAATAATTCAGCTACACAGAAAATAAGTATCACCTTAAAGGACTTTGTCATTTATGAGAAACACAGATTTTTTTGATGTGTGAGTTATTGATTTTACAAAATGTGCATAAAAAATAACCAATAAAAACTTTAGAAAACACATTTGGATATATATATATATATAAGTGGTGGGCCTTTATCGGCGTTAACGTGCTGCGTTAACGCGAGACTCTTATCGGGCGATAAAAAAATATCGCCGTTAATCTATTCTCAAAGTTGGGTTGGGAGCTGGGTCTATACTACGCAAGCTATGATGACTTTCACCTTGATATTCTAGCGCGGATGTATACCTAGCCGAATTACACTGTAGGGGGCGAGAGAACGAGTCTTCGAACCTGCAGGTTCATGTATGCCTACTGAAACTATACGACTCTCATTTTCTACAGTATCGATACCAGCCGCGCTCTCCTCTCCGACCGAGTTGACACTAGGGGTGGAAAGGTACATGGAAAAAAAACGAACCGTTCGGTTCGATTGTCTCGGATCGGAGTGTGTGCGTCACACGGTTCGACGCATGCGCAATGTATCCTCGTGCCCGTATGTTACCTCAGACTGTGGGTGCAAAATAAGAGGTGTGTGTGTGTGTGTGTGTGTGTGGACATACAGTAACGTAAAGTGGAGTGCTGCAGGTCACGTCACGTGTAGAAATGCAAGTGGGAGAGATAAGGAAGGCTGCCCGGAGTTCTTGGAGGATGCGCCAGCAGGGAAAATGCAGTACGGAGAGCGGGAGCTTGTGTATTGCAAATACAGACAAATATTGTCCATTCTGTCACATTTTCCGGTGTTCTCCTCCGACCCCTGTCTGTCTCATGCTTTGATTTATGATGGGCAGCATATATCTGCAGCAAATGCGACCGTGTTCCCCTCTGTCTCATACACACATGCATATATATATTGTATATAAGTAGTTCACATGATAAATGTAACATTTAAAAGTTAAGATATGCTTCTAGTTTTAATAATTTAAACATGCCATTGAAGTTTGGGCAAAAACTATATATATATATATATATATATATATATATATGTAATTTATATGTATTTCCTAGTCTAAAATTAACAATGGAGCATTGACAGCATTTGACCTAACTTGTGCTAATGTCCCTTGTTGCCAAAAATGTCAAGCACATGACTAATAGATTTTAATTTTATTGGCTGAAGGGGATGTCATATGATAATACTTAAACTGGAATGTTTTTGGTTGAATATTATTATTGTATTTTAAATGGATTTATCTGCGTATTTTATAAATGACGAAACACCATAGTGGGATAATAATACTGACAGAATCTATAACAGGAACTTAGATATAAAATATAGAATATAAAATGTTGACCAATTCTTTTCAAAGTTCCAAAGTATATTGATATCACAAAATGAACAGGTTGATTCTAATGAGATTAATTAAATATGTTCAGTGCCACCCCATTTATTTAATGTATTTACCACATTTCACTTTTTAATGCCATATTCAACTTGTCACCATAATACACTATAAATAATACATATATTATAATATTTTTACATTTCTAAAGCTGCATAATTTTATGTTATTTTTTTCAATATTGTTAATATTATACATTTCAGCATATAGCCAAACGTAAACACTATGTATGATTATCTGCAAATATCAATGAGCATATCTACTGAGGCAAGCTTATTTATTTGTGGTGTTGATTATAAATACACAGTCTATAATATTGCTTTTTGAGTTCAAATGGGTTTTATCCAGCACATATTACAGTATTGACTGGATTTCTGGAAGAGCTGCCCTGCTTTAACGCAGGTGAGTCTGGCTTAAGCTGGAACAATAAGGACTCTTCATTTGAGCTCTCCAGACCTCAGACTGCTGCTAAAAGGGCTTCTGCCTCAGAGCACAGAGCCTCCCAAGGAAAACTTCTGGCCTCCCATCGGAATGCTGCTGATTGAGTCATCCGCCTTCGAAAGGCTCTTAGCGGGAAACCCAATCGGATGAAGCTCTTCGGTTTTCCATCCGTCTTTTCTACCTATCTCTCTCCCCTCCTCTCTCTCTCCCACGCACGATGGCCAAAAGCCCAGGGGTGCGATTTCTGCTATTCGCCTCTATTCACACGCTAAGACCTTCAGTCAGTACCTCTGGGGAAAGAAAGAGAGAAAGTGTGGCTGATTTGAGCTGGATGAGAGGGAGGATTTGAAGATGACCTGTCTACTGCCGATGGCGTGTGGAGGGATGTGGGTGGCTTGGCGCCTCTGCTGTGCCTTTCAAGTTTCTGTGAGCAGAGGTTTTAAGGCTGGCGACCGGGGGGTTTGAGACGCGCGTCCATCAGATCATGTTGTTCACCGTTTAGTAAACCCAGACTATATTAATACGCTTGACTGGGGTCAGAGGAACAAATGTGTTTGAATTAAAGCAACATTATAGGATGACTCAAATTCGCTCTGTTGCCTACAATCCTCAGAGAATGAAGAGGAACTGAACGATACGAGCGCAGGATATATCTGCTCTATTCCGACTCCCTTGTAGCTTTAATAATGGAATGAATTTCAAATGTTAACAGCTGCTGTGCAGGGGCAGTCGATACAAACCAGATCAATGCCTAGCAACTGCTGTTGTCCTGACATGGGTGAAAAGAGAGCAGGACCCTCATTCTGCACAATGATAGGCCACAGATCAGCTTAGCAATTACTACCCTGGTGAGGTCATTCGATTTGAAGCTAGAGAAGAAGAGATGAATAAATGAAAGAAGAGAGAGAGAGCGAAAGAGATTGGTAGATGATGCTCATTGGAAGCTGCAATCTAATAAGAGCAGAAGACAGAAGAGCAATGGTCATATTTGTGTGTGTGAGACTGTGGGTCAGGTTTTGCCTACGTTGTGGGGACCAAATGTCCTCACAAGGATATCAAAACATGAAGCCATGCACATGAAGGCATCTTAAAATATGTTGTAAGCAAAGTTAGCTGTTCTGGAAGCCAAATTTGAATTAGACGTACCTCTGTTGTAATCTGAGATACAGGAGCAGGAGATCAGTGTTTTCAAAGCTATCAACAGAAACAGAAGCAACATTTTATTCTCGCACAATAAACAAGCTAAGTATGCTGCTTACTTGAATGATCCGCTTCAACTGCATCCTCTCAGATTGATTTTGTCCATATAAGGACTGTCTAGTGAACAAACTAAATTATTGACACATCAGAAAGCACATCAAAATCTTCTGATTGAATAAACAAAAGAATATGACTATGTTCGATAATACCCATCCGCCCGTCCCTCCCTCCATTCCATCCATCGGTTTCTGGGAGAATTAAGTTGACACGGGGAGTAGAAATATCATTAGCTCAAAACAATCCAAGTCAATGTAAAGTCCTCAACAGGAAAGAAAAAAAAACACGTGTACACATGGTGTCTTCATTTATTTAGTTTTGACCCAGTGTGCAGCTGATGAAGTGGAAGCAGTATAATTATTAAGTGCTAATTCTTCAGTTAAGTGGAAATTCTCTCAGCAATATTATCATTTCAAGGTATATTGAAAACAAAGTAAAATATCTTAATTTGATACATTTTATTTTACAAAATAACCTTTACAAAAACAAGCCAGTCACCACACTGTAATTTGTTAGGCTGGAACTGACTCTTGGGTAAGCCTTAGATTCACACTGTTTGGGTGTAATTGTGCCATTTGTCCTGGCAAATTTTGCTCAAGGTTGTTCAGGTTTGTTGGGGGATGCTTGTGCTCTGCAAATTATAGGAGTTTTGGTCATTCAGGTAGCTCTTAAACTCTATTTTAAGATTGTGCAATCACAAATTGGCATTCTCCTCCCTAAAAAGGATCTTTCATGCTTCAGATTTTTTTTTGTGCTTTTTAGCAGACTGAAACTGGTCATTTTGCAGCCTTTCCTTTTGTTTGCACCATAGTTTATTTCTACTAGGCAGCCCTATGGAATGATGCTATAGTCAAAAAACAAAAGGATGCAACACAAGTGATTTCCAAACAACAGGTTTAGGCAGACAAGTGATGCAAGCAGGTAACTGAGAATAGGTTAATTACAGTAAAGATGGCAGTGGATAACAGTCTTATCAGTTGCAGATGCTGAGAGTTGGAGATGGTGGACCAGATGACTGAAGCGGAGGGCCGGTCGACTGAAGAAGAGCGACGAGAATAGTACAGGTAAGTGTGTCTCAGGTAAGTATTCAGGTTGAGGTTCATGATAGAACAACGAGACCAGACAATTATGGGGTGGAAGGTGACTGCTTATGAAGGGTGAAATGAGGATGAGGCCAATCGCAGACTGGTGTGGTGATTGAGAAGGGAATGCAGGTTATAATTTTACAATAATTTTAGTGATTATTTCACATTATTGTAGCACCTCTCTTCCCAGTCTGCCAGTAACACTTTGGCTGAATCCAAGATCGCCCCCTAAACCCTTAATCACTATTCCCTACTTTAGTCCACTAATATAGTTCACTTGAAGGAGTGAATGAAAACATGTGAGTGAATTCGGACAGCCGTTATTGCGGCACAATGTGGGATAGAATGAGTACACTCAATAACGTCCACTATGGTTTCGGACACCACTACAAATGGCTGTCCCCTCAAATAGTGCCCTATTTAAGGGTATAGGTGGCGATTTCGGATTCAGCCTTTGTTTATTTCAGGTCTCAATGAAGCCACTCCTTCCAAAAAGCGCGATGTGCTCTGACTGGTCAGCTGGACTAATGTGTTGTGATTGGTCGCCCCTTACCATAATAACTTCCTTTTTGGAGTGGACTCCGTGCTTTGTAACTTTGCAGAGCTATTTCATGCTCAAACAGCAACATTACACACTAAAGAAAGTTGAAAGATGATCAAGATTTTCCTGAAAAATAGCTTATTTGGAATCTGACGTGGCACTGGGTTTAAAGGGTTAGTTCACCCAAAAATGAAATTTCTTCCATTAATGACTCACCCCAATGTTGTTCCACACCCGTAAGACGCACCAGATAACACGTCACAGCGTCTTACATCAGCAGCGTCACTGTGGCGTCGTGAAAGCGGATTCAAACAAAACCGGAAGAGAAGACAATGTTTAATAAAGTCTTAGTTTTTGTTATTTTTGGACCAAAATGTATTGTCGACGCTTCAAAAGAGTCTAACTAACCAAATGATGTCACATATGGACTACTTTGATGATGTTTTCATTACCTTTCTGGACGTGGACAGCAAAGTGTGCTTACAATTACATTCAAAGGACAGAAAGCCCTCGGACTAAATCTAAAATATCTTAAACTGTGTTCCGAGGATGAACGGAGGTCTTTTGGGTGTGGAACAACATTGGGGTGAGTCATTAATGGAAGAAATGTCATTTTTGGGTGAACTAACCCTTTAATTCAAAGGTTGAACATGATTTTATAATTCCTTATTATAATACTCTTACATTTCACATGCATTTCATTTTCATCTGAGTGATAATTCAGTAGCCAAGAGAAGAACAATAGATATGTCCTATTCTTCAAAGTAAAGTGAAAATTAAGTGACGTGTATGGTATCCCATACTCAGAATCTCTGCATTTCAAGTGCAGTGATTATTGATTAGTGATTATTGAACACACACCCAGAGCAGTGGGCAGCCATTTTTGCTGCGGCAGCCATTTTTGCTGCTGCACTCATGAAGCGATTGGGTGTTAGGTGCCATGCTCAAGTGGTCACCCTCAATTGCTGGGCTATAAAACGTTTCAAAACTATGTTGATTTGGCTTTGAGAAAAACTCCACTGTTGCTGAGTTTAGGTGAATAAACCCATTAGGATGCCGTGGAAAATCCCAGGGGGGAAAGATGAAGCGTTGTTTTGTGCGCTCAGATATTTGAACACTTTTGTTAGACCCTGGTTTTCATTAGAATGCATTAAGGTCTCTAACATACAAAAGCAACCTAATTCAGGGCTATAAAACGACACCCTGCGGAGCTCAGGTAATAGTGCAAAGCTGAGATTCTTCATTAGCAACAAGACAGCAAGCAGCCATAATTTATTGCATGTTAAAAAGCACAAGCGGTTCGTCTTGAAAGTATTTCAAGACGTTGTTTATCAAAGAGTTTGTAAATGGCTGCATTCAGGTTTGAATGCTCGACGCTAGAGCCTTATTTCCATTTCTGTGACTGGAGGGCAAAGACGGGCGAGAGAGAAAGAAAGAGATGGCAGACACATCGGGCTGTTTCAGTGTAACTTTTTAATTATCTTTTATGCTGATTTTCTTCATCAGGCCTTCAGGACAAGAGAAAGCATCATAAAAACAATTACAGAAGAGTTTGTGTTTTTCTTATCATCACAGAAATGCCACCGCAGGGCCCGATTCGTGCTCGCTCTCATTTATACACCTCTATGGCGATATGCAATTCAAGGATGTTCTTCTGGGGACGAGAGACAGTGTTTAAGTGTCCTTAGGATATTTCTCTGGAGTGCAAGCCCTTTTCAAAGGAATCTTATTAAGACCTATCTGAGTTATTAGGAAAGCAGGCACAAATAGTCCACTAAGCATACACATTCATAAGGTTTTATATGTTTAAACCAGACAATGTTATATTTGTTTCCTTCAGAATCTATGGAGCTGCTGAGGACAATAAACAATTCACATTCTTAAGTCTTTAATTTTGCCAACAGGGACATCTTTCTCCCTCTCTTTCTCTCATTCCAGCTATCTTTCTCCACTTCTCTCTCTCTGGTGTGGTAGCTGTGCTCTCTGTGATATGTCTGTAGCCTGCAGTGGAGCCCAATGCCTTGGGCAAATTATAAAGAGAGGGGTCTGGTTTGGGGCTTTGTGCTTGAAGGGCAGCAAAACTTCTGAAAGAGACTCTGATGAGTTAAAGTACACTTCTTCAGCTTTATACTTCAGCCCAAGGCAAATTTTACAAACACACAGTCACCAGGACACATATGCACACATACACATGAACAGACACCACCAAAAGAGCTACACTTGGAGAATCACAAGTTAAATATACTGTAGAATATGAAACTGTGTTACCTCAAGGCAATATTTCTACCTGATTTCATTTTTAAATTGACTTTTGTTGGTGTGACCTAATGTTGGCAGGTTAAAAATATTTCTAAGTTACCACATGAATTTCACTAAAGCGTATGATGTTTATGTTTGCTTGTTTTAAGAGAAATGAATGCTTTTATTCAGCAAGGATGCATTGAATTAATCAAAAGTCACAACAAAGACAATTATTACAAGATTTCTATTTAAAATAAATACAGTTCTTTTGAACTTTCCATTTATTTTTTAAAAAGAAGCAGAACAATTGATTTCAACATTGATAATAATAAGATTATAATTTTCATTCAGCAGCAATTCAATTAATATTTGCCATCACATGAATAAATGACATTTTATAAAATGTAATAATAAATATGTCACAGTGTGTTTTGGGTCATGTTCACTGTCATGTTTCTTATTTTGCCATGTTCACTGGTTGGTCATGTGATTCCCATTCCTCAGTCCAAGTCCAAGTCCAAGTCCAAGTCCAAGTCCAAGTCCAAGTCCAAGTCCAAGTCCAAGTGCAATTCTTATTTTATTTTTTATAAAGCATAAAGAAACAGATTAGTGAAAAAATTCTAGGTCTAATTCTAGTTAGGAAATAATCATTTTGGGAAATCCTATTTGCATCAAATATATTATTAGTCCAGAGATTCTTCGCATTAGTGAATAAATACATAGATCTGTTATTAATATTTGAATTCCCTAGTGGTCTGGTGGTAGAATTTTTGTAAACTGTGTCAAAGGTTCCGGGTTCTAATCCACTCTCATATAGTTTTTTTTTCTTCTTCATTAAAATCAAAGATGTTCATCAATGATTGTATATTAAGAGCAGGGACACGTTTGTGTGCATTTTGTTTTGTGATTTCACCGGAAACAATAGAGTCTCTCTCCGCAAAGGCATTAAGCGATAGATTGACGCGCCCGTCTGTGAGTGTGAAGACTGTGCACGAGCCAAAAGAGAGCGTAAACCCCGCCTACTTTGATTTGATTGGCCATCTCAATCATTTTGACATTGACGAGCACTTTTAGACCTGAGGCAAACCAGACTAAAATGTAACTTGTAAACCTTTTTGTCATCCTAACAACACCATACAGAGAGCTGCATAATGTGCAGCAGAGCAGTGCAAGAATTTCAAATATTGGGGGGGACTTGTCAGAAAAAAAGAAACTTTACTGATGTGCGTCTTGATACAAATATGGCACTGACATATTTTAAGATGTCAGTGCAAGCTGCTTCTATACTGACAGCATCCAAAAGTTTCAATGTACAATTTACTTTAGTGAAGACACACTGTTAAAATGCTTTCACAAATGGCTGGAATAAATATTTTTAGCAATATGTGAATTATTCACTTTCTTCAAGACTATTTTGCATTGTTTAAACATAGAAATTATTATTACACATTAAGATATAACCACATTTATTGCAATAACAGCCGTGGGATTCAGAAGTCAAGTAGTGGGAGGTGAAGGAAGTCATTCTGTCCAACAAAGGCTCTTGATTAAAGAAAACAAGTATGAAAATATAATAAACAAAATGTTCTGATTATGTTTGTGGGCGAGATGCAGTTTTATTATTATTTTTTTTTTTTACAAATACTGGTTTGTTTGGTATTTTATAAAGTTTTAATGGTGCTACTACAACAACACATTTCTATTTGTGGGGCGACATTTCCCGAACAAATTAGCATATGCACTGTTGAGCTTGTTCTGTGACTGGATATATTGTGAATAATAAACAGAAGCTGAGATTTGAGAGAAACTTGCCCTCTGACTTCAATCTTTCTCAACTTCAGCAGAATCCTTGAAACTTTGAAGTAATTAATAACTCAGAGTTCTGCTGTGCACTGATCTTGGAAGAACCAACCTTGGAAAAAAATGGAAGGAAAAAACAAGTTTTGAACCTAAAGAATTTAACACTCAATTCCACATTTCTGACGGCAAGATGCAATAAATCAAAATACATAGAAAGTGCAGAAAGAGAAGTGCATTATGTTCTTGGACTGCTCTTGATATAATTCTGTAAAAATATTTTGATTGATAAAATATTGTTGTCACCCACCCACAGTCTTACTTAGGCCTGTCACAATCATGAATTTTGTGCTGTATAGTCGATTAATTGTCATACAAATAATGGTTACTACCAATTTAATATGAATTTAGTATGAATGAAGACCATTGACCATATCTTTGTGTACTATACAACAATGCTTTTTATATTCTTTGGCAAAATTATATTAAAACTGCAAACTGCAACATTAGTGTTATATCATAATTATTATTGCATCGAATAACCATGATCAGAACCAAATATTATATATTCAGTATACTGTAACGTGTCGGTGTCGCAACCAACAAGCACGAGAAGGGAATAATGACTTTAATGACGAACGTAGAAAAATACACTGGAGATAAACACATTATAAAAGACAATAACCAACAGAGGACTACACAGAACAGGGAGTATATATGAAGAAGATAACAATTAAATAAATAAGACACAGCTGATAATTATAATGAAAAGGGGCATGATCAGAAACCAAAACTTAACTGCAGGGAAACAGGAACTAAGGGAAACTCTACAGAATATCAAAATAAGAGTCAGAGACTATCACAGTAGTTCCCCCTCCCAGAAGCCGTATCCTTGTGCAGTAACTGAACATCCAACAGAGGAGAGAGGGGGATTTGGGGGAGGGCAGCTGGTGATGGACTGGGATGAGGAGGATTCAGTAGAGACGGACACCATGGTGGAGCCAATGGTGGGAGGAGCCAATGTGGAGTCTTGGCTGAAAGGCTGGGTGGAGCCCGGGAACCGATCGACGGTGGCAAAACCAGGGTGCGTGGAAGAACTGGCGGGGACTTGGCTGACTGGGGTGACGATGGAGCAGATGAGGACGACAAGCCGGCGTGAAGGAGAAGCCTGGTGGAGTCAAGGGGTGGAGGGTCAATGCGCAGGAAGTCCGTGGCGGAAGCTGAGCGACGACCAACCTAGGTTTATCCGGATGGACGAGGGAGCCCAGTGGAGTCCCAGGGCAGACGGGCCGCAGTGGAAATGAGGGAACGCAGAGCCGCAGCCGAGCCGATGGGTTGAGGTGCAGCCGGGGACTCAGCCTCATGTCGAGCTGGTGGAGGGGAAGCCTGAAGCGAAGCTGGCAAGCCCCACGGGCAGAGCCGAGGAGCTAGACCAGGGGTGGTGAATGTCAGTCCTGAAGAGCCACAGTAAAGTGCCTTGCTCAAGGACACACCAGTTGTGACTGCTGGGATCAAACCAGCAATCTTCTGCATATCAGTTCAGTGGTTTAACCCACTAAACCACCATCTCGTTTAGGTTTAGATCTGCTCCTGGCTCTGAGATGGACTGATCAACACACTTTGACTCTGGGACGACCCAGGTGGCAGGCTCTAGCGCTCGGTCAGTAGTAGGCGTGGGTCCGGGTTCCCTCTCTGCCTCACCGATTTTACAAAACAGGAAACAGGAACTAAGGTAAACACAATAGAATTTCAAAATAAGACTCTGAGACCATGACAACATGTATATAGCTTTTTACAGGAAGTAGAGTCAGTGCCGTTCCACTCAATGTTAATGGCTTCAAACTGTTCATGAGTGTAATGTCTCCCAGTTTGTTTGCATTTTCTAGCTGTGTCCCAATTCGGGGGCTGCATCCTTCAAAGGCCGCATTTGAAGGCCGATTGCGTCACCGCAGCGCGACGAAGGCTGTCTCAATTCGAAGATGCCTTCAAATGCAGCCTGCCGTCCGTGTTGCCAAGTCCCCGTTTTTTCAGCCGAATTAGGCTACTTTTAAGTTGTTGCCGCGGGTGAAAAATTATTTCCGCGGGTTTGTTTCTACCCCTTAAGTACGATTTTGCCGCTCCAACACCCCCAAACGTACAACTGCAGTGGATAATTCAGCCGCTCGATGGAGAAAATCGCATTGGGAGTTTTGGACTACTTTTGTTGCAGAGACCTGGCAACCCTACCCACCGTCCGTCTCCCCGGCCGCGAAGGATAGAACCAACCAGGACAAGTGGATCCTGTGCAGTGTATTCCTCTGCCCATCCCGCGGCCGAGGAACACTTATACATGTAAGTAGCCTATTGTGTTTTAATTTACTAAAATAACCAACGAAACGTTTTAAAAGCCGGTGGTCTTTATTTCTGTTACCACGGCACAGCTTTATTCGTTAGGTGATCTGATGTAATATTTCGTTTTGTTTTATGGATCAAGTTACTTTTAGCAGCTTTATTAAAATGAGGCAGCAAATGAGTATTTATTTACCAGGCCGGAAAAATCGAGAATATAGAATTTGAGTATCTATAAATATGATTTCTGGAGTATTTTGTATGTTTGTAGGCTACTGATGCATCATATTTTTAAATTTTCTTAAGATTGCACCCCTGCCTTGCAGGTAAAAAAAAAAAAACTTATTACAACTTAAAAAATAAATAAAAAGTATGCAAGTTAATAGACACATCTTTACTGAAATGTATTGTGCTGTTGTGTTTGTTGTTGACAGACATGTTTATTTTCTCTGCCTTAGGATTGAAAGTGTCCTGGGACAGGTGAGGGAGTGGGGAACTTGGCCATGGTTTGTCTTCATGATTGAGGTGTTGGGACAATCCCCCTGTCCTCATTGGCTCCATCATCCCTGAGGACACACCAGGGCCAAGTTCAGCAGTGGATGACCAAGATGAGGAGCAACTCCAGCCAAGAGGAGACGAGAAGAGAGGATGAGCTGATGGAGATACTGAGGGAGGACAGGAAGTTTCAGCGAGAGACAGAGGAGAGCAGGGAGAGAATGGACTGATTGTTTTCTCTTCTTGAGAGATTGTTGTGAACTAAAATTTTGGTTTTGTAAATTAAAATGTGTAAATTAAATATTACCGTTCTACACATTATTTTTGTTATGCAAGTTATAATTTGTAAATAAAAAAAATAATTCTGTACATTTATTTTTGTCATGTCAATTAATTTGTAAATGAAAAAATAAATTGTTCTATACATTTTTATTTACAGTACTTTTTACAACTATTTACATAAGTTACGTTTAAGATTAGAAAAACTAAATACATTTTAAAATTAACAGTACATAAAACAGATGGAAGAAAATGTTTTTATGTAGACTTTTATTGAGCTGGGCTTTATTGACCCTGGTGAAGCCTCTGTCAGCGGGACATCATCTGGATCAGGGCATATTTCCACTGTCTACCAACAGGTTTGCAGTGCGGACTTATTCGACGGCTGCCATGTCGCTAAGATGTTTTCAGAAAGAGGGAAGAATAAATTAAATTAACTCACATCCTCAAAGCAAACAACAAAATATTTTAACATGCATAACTGTTCTATGAGCTGAACTCTGCAGGACAGTGGTCCTCCAAGATCAACGGTGCCTATCCCTGATCTATAAGACATATTTCTAGTGTATTTTATTTTTAGATTCTTTTTTAAACGATAACTAATATCAAAATGTAATATCCATGTGTTAAAAGTCAGTTTTTCATAAAACCACAATATTTGCCTCTGAGATGAAGTTGAATAAAAATCTGAGGTACTTCACAATTATACTCAAATACAGAGTAAATGTATTTCGTTACATTATTTGTAATATTTAGCAACTGTTGACAGCTGCCGTTGAAGAGAACTGAAATGAACATTTATACTGGACTTTAAAGTTATATTCAACTGCCTAAAAACAAAACAACTAAAGATGTTTACCTCGGCCCATTTATGTGCATAATAAAGAATATAAACTATATAAAATCGTATGTTGGTAACATATTAGTCAACATTTTATTTTTATCAGTAGATACATTAGATTACTGGAGTAAATTGAAACCCAATACTTGCATTTAAAAGTGTAATCTGGCAATTTCTCTTCAAAAATCTGACGTCGCGGCACGCAATGAATTCTGGGGTAGGCAAGGCTGCGAAGCATCCATCCGAGTATCCTTCATTTCATGGGAAAAGAAGGACGCATTTGCAGGCCGTATTTTGAAGGAGCCTTCGAAGGACCTACGAATTGGGACAGCCTTCGTCGCGCCGCGTTGACGCAATCCGCTATACCTTCCACTGTAAACGAGTCTCAGAGGCACTTCAAAGGACACGGCCTTCAAAGGATGCAGCCCTTGAATTGGGACACAGCTATTGTGAGTGAGACCAAATATTCACAGAGGATCAAATCTGGACTCTGACTAGGCCAAAACATGAGCCTGATGAACTTCAATGGCGTCCATTGATGGTTCTCAAGCCACTTCTTGGTTGTCTTTGCAATTTGGGCATGAGCATTGTCTTGTTGAAAAATAGCATTTAATCATTCCTCTTTAGATACAACTTTTATTTTGTGGTAAGCAAGCCATTATGCAGTATTCTCCTGTACTCCAAAGCATTAAATTACTTTTTGCAGTGAAGTAGCTCACCAATACCAGCAGCTAAAAAGGCTCCCCACACAATGACACCTCTTCCTCCATACTCCACTGTGCTAGAGATGCTACAGATTATTATATTTCTCAGCAGATTTTCGAAGACACCGCTTTGGAGCATCACCTAGCCTGGATGCCAGCCGAACTTAGCCCCACCCACAACATTTTTACTCGGGCAGTTCGGTCTGGAATTGATCGGTAGAGAAGTAATTATGCCCGAACAGAAACTGTTCGGACCAATGAAATTGTCAGGGCGGGCTTTAGACGATAATGGACAGATGATAAACAGTAACGTAATCATCCACGTCATCAAAAGCCGCTTGGGTTGAGTTTGTTCTAATCCTAAACGGAGAACTTGTTCGTATATGCATTCACCTTTACTATTTCTCTCAGCAGTGATGCCAGTAACGCGTTACTTAGTAACGCGTTACTCTAATTTGACCACTTTTTCCAGTAACGAGTAATCTAACGCGTTACTATTTCCAAACCAGTAATCAGATTAAAGTAACTTATCCAAGTCACAGTGAGTTACTTTTTTTTGTAATTTTCCTTAGTAAAATATATATTTTTGCTTTCTTGTTTAGTCTCAGCAGGGGTTTTCCTGCATAGAGAATTACGAGGCGGCCGCTCCGTCAAATTTCTTGCCGCCTCCGTCTGTCGACAAAACTCAAGACAGGCAGTCACTTGCTCAGATTAGGCATGTCGTGATAATTAAATAATCATCAGAAATATATATTGTCACATTATCCTTCAGCAATCATTATTAGTATATTATTATTTGCTAGTAGCCTACAAAGTCATCTAAAGCCATTCCATAGCTGAATGTCTTTCCTCCGCTGTAGCTCAATCATTCTCCGTTCAGCAAAACTGCGCGTCGCGTTCGGTTACAGTCAGCAGCAGCACGGTAAAGCTCACTCCATATGATATATTCCCATTATAATACTTGATTGATTGCCATGTTGATAAAATAATTTATCTTCCTGGAGTTTATCTTGCGGTTTCTGAAAGATGTTGTGCTCGCTACTCAGGTGACAACACAAGGACTATTAATTAGCATCACACGCACAATAACCAGAATTAAAAACTGTGAAGAAACAAATAATCAGTGAATGTTTGGACCGATAGGCTACATAGTAGACTAGGATTTGTGGGCTCGACGCTCATCTTCTCTTTATGCCGTGAACTTTTCATGGTGCACTCGCGCTGCACTGCACCCTCTGATTTCATGTTGCTTTAAGCGCATCATTCTGCACCCGGGATGCGCATAAGCGCTTTGTTGTCGCTCTGTTTTGAAGCGTTTCATATATTTTCATAGTTTTGTGCACTTAAAGATTATTAAAAAATATATTGTTCTCACGGATCGATCATATATTTGTTGTCCCTTTACAGAGCTGCACATTACGTTTACAATAAAATATAAATCTTGTAATTGTATATTATTTGTGTAGGCCCATATAATTATTTACATTCATATATAAATATAAATTAAAAATTAAATATAAATTGTTTTTCATAAATGTATTTAATAAAAACACAAAGTAATTTGTACCTTTTCATTAACATGTTTAGGGTTTTATGTTTAGTGTTTTATGTTTAGTGTAGTGTAACATGTTTTATGTTTAGTGTTTGCAAAAACGGTTGTCATTTTTATGTTGAGGCTGCAGAGGTGTTGTCGGCAACTGATGAATGTAACTATTAAAGTAACTTGTAATCTAACTTAGTTACTTTTAAAATCAAGTAATCTGTAAAGTAACTTAGTTACTTTTAAAATCAAGTAATCTGTAAAGTAACTAAGTTACTTTTTCAAAGTAACTGTGGTAACACTGTCTCTCAGAAATGATGATCGTGTTGGTAAGTACTCTGTGTATCCTTAAATTATTTTTTTTACAACACCGGCAAAGATCGTACACTAATCTTGTTCTTCTAACGTTAGGCTACTTATTCCAGCGTGCTATACTTATTCCAGCGTGCGTGCAGACAGGGTTGCCAAGTTTTTACAACAAAACCGAACAATTGCTAACGTTCCTCAAAACTAGCCAAAAACAAGCCCAATAGCTTTCCAGGGGGGGTTCTCCGGGAAAAAAAGGCATTTGGGGGATAAAATATGTGTTATTTTGGCAGGGCTGGCAGCTAAAAATCGCATTCCTGGGTTTGTATATCACATAATTGGGGTCGCTTCAACCCGCGGACATGGCAACACAGTGCAGTTGAGTTCTGTTGACATTTGACAACTAACGTTGTGCGTCGCTCCGTTGCTCTGATTGGTTTTAGGTCTATCCAATTGAGATCTTTCCTGGTTCGGTTGAAACACGCCCCATAATCACAGCCCAACGGAGCGGTCTCAGACTCATATTCTGACTAGAATTGAGTATGACGACGTCAGGCTAAGCATCACCGTGCAATTCGTGTTTAATTTTGATTTATCACTCCACACACAACTTCAAACTTCCCATTTTCTGCCAAAAACTTAATTCTGTTTATTTAGAATAATCACAACATAGAGATAGTATGTATCTTTAATTACACGTTGGCTTATGAACAAGAATTCTGTGAATAGACAAACCTAAAGTAGTTATACATCAAAGTAATGGTTTGCAGTTCATTTCATGGTTCACTGTGAACACGGTAACGGCTCTGAATGATTCACTGAGCGAGTCGGACTCAAAAGGATAACTCAAGAGCAGTGTTGGGTGTAATTAATTACTAAGTAGTCTAATTACTGTAATTTAATACTTTCCCTTGAAAAAGGAAAGTAAGGGATTACTTATAACATTCTGATGCAATTGCATTAAATACTGTATAGACTATACAACGATTCTATATAAAGCAATAGTGGAATTAACATCCAATTTTAATATTAAAATGTATGTTTTTAATGTAACCTTCTCTCTTTACACACTTTGGTCAGTTCAAGAATAATTAATGAAGTTGTTTAGTCCTTGTATTGTTCAACTGGTCGAGGTTGATATGGGATTTAGAAATTAATTAGTAATAAGTAATTCCCTACTTTTAAAGAGAGTAATTAGTACAGTAATTTAATTACACTGTTGAAGATGTAATTAGTAGCTAGTAATTAATTACTTTTAGAGTAACTTACTCAACACTGCTCAAGAGAGAGTTTGAGGATCTCTAATGAATCTTTATGACTCATGTTCACAAATCAGATATTGCATTGTGTTCATTTGATGATTACACCATCTGATGAAGCTGCATATGGAATCAAACAAAGTGTCCCACTGGCGACTAAATTCAAAGAGAGTGTGGCAAATGTTTATTTTTTTGGTGCATTTGCAACCATTTTAGTCACAATACGGAGTCCCAATTAAAGGAACCGATAAAATTAAGTGATCGCTTGAATCAATTAAATACTACAAGGGCATAGAGAACAGTAACAGGAGCTTTTATAGCTCCCTTTTCTCCACTTGCTTAAAAAACAGCCCATTGAAATGCACACACGCACAGACTGAAATATACTTTTTATTCGCTCTCATTCAGTCTTAGTGACGTCTCTACAGCAGACTTTATCTTTCCCTCCATATGTCAGAGTGAGGCAAAACATATTACAGCTGACACTCACACAGACTATCATAGACCAGTGCAATACAAAAGAAATGACTTGGGAACTGTAGTGATGGTTTTCGAGGGCTATATTGCAATATAGCAATGATTAGAAAGAGATGAGAAAAGTTTTTCAAAGGGCTTTAAGTATTGTAATAATGTAACGCCCCATAATTCCCATCCAAATCAAATGCAAATCAAGAAGTGTGTTTGTATTTCAGCATCGCTCTTGCAGATCTATCACCCTTTTCAATCACACTTCTTGAAGATTTATAGTGCATGCCTGCTCACATATGTAATTTCGTATGTATTTTTGTATTAACAAGAAACTTGTGAATTCGGAATTTATATTATCCAGGATCTTAGATTAAGTTCACACACAAGCAAAAAAAGGCTTAATTGTGCCCTTACGCTTACTTCATACTTAACATGGTATTATGATACTGTATCTGATGCAACAAGAACATTAGAGCAATATGCCATCTAACAAGATAGTAGTTGTGTAATTGGCTGAAAGGTAAAAAAGATGCCATAGCATTACTATTATAAGTACAATTTGATTTTTAAATTAATCTAATTTGCAATGACTAACAAACAAATACTTATTTTAGATCGCAACATCTGCATTTCTCAAGCTCTTCATTTAAAACATTACAGGTGGCCAGAATGTAAAAGGGAACAGAACATTTGCATCTCCATGGGTGTCACTTTTAGAAAACTGCCATGCCAGAACAAGAATCATCTTGTTACTGTGGGCGAGTCATTTATCATACACTAAAGAAGTCAATACTAAATTATTTGTAAATAGTAAATAATAAGATTGTTTTTAAAGCAGCTTTACAGTGATAACAGAAAAATCAAGAATAGCGTCAGTTTTGGCAGGTCACATTAGTCAAGCTCGCATCAGCTGACTGTCAGCTGATCACGTCTACCTATAGGAATACAACGTCTATCACAGCATATATATATATGCTCTTTCAGTACTTTCAGCAGTAATGCGTTCTCCAGAGCTCATTTACCCTCCTCCATCCCCAGCTCCTCCTCTCCTCTAGTCAGGATTTGGTTTTCTGATTTCCCTTGAATCAGACTAAATTCCAGAATTAACATAATATATTGATATCTACAATACCTTATGTTGGTTCTGTTCTGTTTACCCTAAGGGGGGTTATTGCTACTCTCCCTGCTCTTATCCATGCTAGGCTGCATGGATGCGCAGGGAGTTCTTGCCAAGAACAGAACAATACCGCCAATCCAAACTATATGCTAATAGTCAATCAATCATCTTTGACGATAGTGGTCGTGACAGAAATTATGAATTTCGGCTGTTGTTTAGCTGAAGTCAGTTCAGTGTTGATTCAGTTCCGTTGGAAAGATCATCAATTATTAGTTAATTTCATCTATAAAACCGTTCTGCAAGCCCCCCACTGCCAAAATGTGTAATCGTCTAGCTCAGTTCAGTTCTCATACAACTGCGTCAGTACAGTCAGATCAATAATATTGTTGAATATTAAAGGTGCAACTAAAAATGTCTAGTAAAATCTGTCACTGGGGCAGTATCCTTTCAACATGAAGTAATCCACTTTAGGTCCTTCTATGTTTCTTTAAGATTCTAATATGCACCCTTTAAGCATTAATGCAGAGTTTGGTTAACTGTTTGTGGGCAGGCACTGTGGTTTAGTATTGGATATAGGCTTAGCAGTTATTGGTCAAATCCCCCTTTCATGTAGCTCATTCTCACTATGTTTACATGTTCACATAAATGATGGCGCATTGAAAATGACTTAGTCATCAGTCTGAATGGGAATCCCTGTTCTCATTCTTCTCTCCTTTTATCCGTTTACGCTGCACCCATCCGGGAGCCGGGCTCTCATAGGGCTTTGAAGAAGCCTGACAGCATCGTCCATCACACCAGCATTATTTACATTTAACTATGACTGATAAAGGGATAAAAGAGACAGCGGAGAGAGAGAGAGAGAGAGAGAGAGAGAGAGAGAGAGAGAGAGAGAGAGAGAGAGAGAGAGAGAGAGAGAGAGAGAGAGAGAGAGAGAGAGAGAGAGAGAGAGAGAGAGAGAGAGAGGGATGTCTGACCAGACAGAATCATATATTTGGCTCTAAACATATCCATTATTCCTTTTTGGTCACTTAAAGGATCATCTGAAGAGATGATAATGCACATAACCACACTTTCTCTCCCCTGTTGTTTCACAAACTGTCAAAATCGGCCCTTATTACACTTCAGCTTCATTTCTGACTGACCACTCAATTCATTTCAGTATAAATATTTACCTTTTCTGCTTCAAATCTCTCTTTTATCTTGCTTTCCCACTCCATCAACCTTTAATGCAGCCTCTATTTTCCACCAATAGATGGCACTGTGGTATTGGAGTGACAGCCACATTTCCAACCATTTCATCCGAGACAGCTAAAGGTGGAGGAGTGAAGCGATGGATATGAGGTAGAGGGCTGAAGCAATGGAGAATTGAAATGAGGGGTGTAGGCTTCACCGAAAGGCATATTCAGTTACAAAGCGATTACATAAGACAACTAATATAAGCCTTGAAGGTAGAGACACACCATTCCCTGCTGAAAAAACAAAACAAAAAAAAACAGCTTAAACCAGCTTAAGTGTGTTTGATGGTCTTCCATCCAGGTCAAGATGATCTGTTAGCTAATTTTAAGGCACAATTAAGCAGTTCTCTTAAAGATAAAGGTTCTTTATTAGCAACTTTCAATTGCACAAAAGGTTCTTTTTAGTGTACAAATGTTCTTCAGAATATTAAAAGAACACAAAAGGTTCTTTTAAAAACTTTCCATGAAAGGCTCTTTGGGGAACCCAAAATGGTTCTTTAAAGTCATAATCATATTAAATTCTCATCTCGTCTCATCTCGACTCACTCACTCACTCACTCACTCACTCACTCACTCACTCACTCACTCACTCACTCACTCACTCGAGACCACAGCAATTCCAAATCCCAACGATCTAATCAATTCCTGATGGACCAAATCAAGTTCTTCCTTACATTTTGTCTTGTTTGAGAAGCCGTTACATTCGGATATACGTCACAATAGGAAGACAAAAACAATTGCAACTTCTGTTTCATTCCCCTATGTTATATTAAAGGTTCCTAATTTTGATTTCCTAAGTTTTGAAGGTCTCCAATAATAGGTTTTAATGCACCCAAGGTCAAACAACACTTTAATATTCTCATAAAATACATTACAACATCAATCTTTTCTCACAGTGTCTGTAATGACTCCATCAAGGATTCAGTCTCTTTAAACTCCTCCTTTCCGAGAGTCTACTCTGCTCTGATTGGTCAGATGGCCCAGTCTGTTGTGATTGGTGCTTACAGCATGTGTCACAAACGCCGATTACCACATCTGAATTTCAGCTCCGTAGGTTTCCTCAGCAATTGTACAGTGATACAATGGCGTCGGTTTCAACATATCAATTCGAGCCCGAGTCCTCATCCTTTTGAAGTGCATGCAAAGTGGTTTTCTTTTCGTAGTGCAGAAAACAGCAACTTCTCAGCATGTCAACAATACAAACCAAATTTGTCTAGGCCTCAGCAGTGTTTGAGACGATGTTCGCGTGCAGCCAATGTAAAACACAGGCTGGCACTATGCAAATGTGTTACAAACCTACACAGGTTTGCAGCAGGAAGAGACACAATTCTCATTTCAGCATATCAGAATGGTTTCTTTCTTTTATGAGAAAACTTTATATGTCACACTGCATGAAAGGTAATGTCCAAAAAAGCATAATAGCAGCACTTTAATAGAATCTCTACGAAAATCACCTTTTGAAACCTTTATTTTTAAGAATACAGCTGAGCACAGGGAGTGAGACCAGCAAATTATGGCTGGTTCATGCTGTTTTTGTTTGTTTTGTTTTCTTTTTTTGTTGTTGATATGGCTGTGCACTATGAAACCATTTCTATATCTACAGGTGCTGTGGAAACTTGGAAACCCTTTTAAAACCTGTCACAGGGGGGAACCAGAAACTGTTTGGAGACCAAATAACACTGTGAGCCAGCAAATAGTAGTCAAAAGGACAGTGAAGTGTCCAAACTCAACTGAAAGACTAGACAGAACCTTTGGTAGTTTGAAGTGTCTGATGTGACAGATAATGCTGTGTTTTAGCTTTTGTGAGAGTTTTAGTCACTCCCTCATGCTCTCTTTCCGGAGAAAGCTTTGGGACTCTGTGTGAGCAGCTTCCTCATGACCTCTTCTAACAAAATATTGAAGGAGATCTCTGTCACCTTCCCACATCAGGTATCACTCAATTTATGAGTGGGCTTATGTTTGTGTGTATGTGTATTGATGGTGATCACAGGAGGGTCCCTTGTGAAATATCTGTGCTGGGTCACTAAATGGGTCGCGCCAACTCACTCTGAACCCGCATGGCCCATATGCCTATTCCATTAGTGTGCTGGGCATCGAGTCAAATTACCTTGTCCAGCTTGTTTTTCTGGCTTCCAGCTGAATTCTGAAATGGCGCTAAATCTGGGCCAAAATTAGCAAATACTGACATTGAAGTGCATTCTTAGAAAAAAAAGAAGAAAAAAATAGAAAAAAGATATATACAAAATGTCAATGTAGGTGACCCGAAATTTTGGATTCGATTTGGATGCTGCAGTTTAATTCTATCATAATGTACTCTCCCTCACATCATCCCTAACTTATATATTGGGACACCCCTTCAAATCATTGAATTCAGGTGTTCCAATCCCTTCCATGGCCACAGGTGTAAAAATTCAAGCACCTGGGCATGCAGACTGCTTCTACAAACATTGTGAAAGAATGGGTTGCTCTCAGGAGGTCAGTGAATGCACGCATGGTAAATCCATTCGTGAAAATGGTGTGGGGTTGTTTTTCAGGGGTTGGGCTTGGCCCCTTAGTTCCAGAGAAATTAACTCTTAATTGTTCAGCATACCAAGACATTCTAGACAATTTTATGGTCCCAACTTTGTGGGAACCATTTGGGGATGGCCCGTCCCTGTAAAGACATGGATGAGCGAGTTTGGTGTGAAGGGACTTGACTGGCCTCAACAGAGTCCTGACCTCAACCCGATAGAACACATTTGGGATGAATTAGAGCAGAGACTGCGAGCCAGGCCTTCTCGTCCAACATCAGTGTTTGACCTCTCAAATGCACTTCTGGAACAATAGTCAAAAATTCCCATAAACACACTCCTAAACCGTGTGGAAAGCCAACTCCATATGAAACCCTACAGATTAATAATAGGATGTCATTAAAGTTCATGTGCATGTAAAGGCGGGTGTCCCAAAACCTTTGGCAATATTGTGTATTATTATTCAAAAGTTTGGCGTTCAGAAATAATTTTATTTTATTATAAAGACATTTATGTACAAAATATTTCTACTTGAAATGAATGCTGTTCTTCTGAACAACTTATTCATCAAGGAATCCTGAAAAATGTATCACTCAACATTTTCAACATTGACAATAATAAGAAATGGTTCTTGAGCACCACATCAGAATATTAGAAGGATTTCTGAAGGATCATGTGATACTGAAGACTGGAGTAATGGATGCAGAAAATTTTGCTTTACCATAACAGAAATAAATTACTAAAATATTAACATTAGCCTTTATGAGCATAATAAACTTGTTTCAAAAAGCATTAAAGAACTCTTACCGACGCGATTTTGGGGTATACTATCATCAAGCTGTACACTCTGTATTTGTGTGTGTGAGGGGTATCTGTTTGAGACTTGTTGGTCCCAAGGTGCTAAGTACGCAAGTGTGTGTTAATTTACTGTTAACTACCCTCTTATTCACAAATTAAAACTCAGCTAATGAAGGGCTAGGCTATTACTGCATTGTGAGAAATATCCTTAGAGCCAAAGCAGCATTACCTCTCTCATTTATGAATTAAACCGTGGGAGTGCATGTACATGTGTCTGCAATTTGCACTTTAAGTCATCAAAGGGCTCTATAGAATATGAAGCCAAGAATAGCTCACGTTGCAATGGGACCACCATTTCTCCTAATCACTGATCCCTTCAAGTGATCTAAAGTCAGTTCACTGAGTGGTTTTTCCTCTCTCTCTTGCTCTTTATGACTAACTTCTAAATCTGGTTTTATCGACTGTGCCTTGAGGTCTTTGAGTTTCCAGACTGGCCTTGAGGGCTTCACATGCAGTTAAGGGGGAGGGAGGAGTGGACTTATATAGGCCTAAACCCGAGACTGGGGTTAAAGATGGTTCAGAGCCTATACTGCAGGCCTAGTGCTAATATTGATCCCCCCACAGCCATGTAGAGTGGAGGCATGCATTTAACATTAGCGGTGCTGAAGGGAGACAGCTCACCCACAAGTCAATGATAAACTGAACATCATGCCTTCTGACAGAACCAAACAGGATATGTTTCTGTAGATTCTAGGTATTTTGAAATACTGTGCACTGTGGGCAGTTGTTTACTGCAATATACTGTAGAGCTGCACAAATCTGACTACAACTAACATTTACTGAATGTTATGAAAAAATATTTATTGTTTTAATCTTTTTTTATTATTATTATTATTTATTTTTTTTACATTCATGTTGATTTTTTAAAACAGACTGCAACAATTAACATAAAAAAACAGTTGAATGAATGTGAATGAAGGATCCAATGAATTCATTAAGACTTCACTTATTTCATTAATGGATGAATCAGGATACGTTCGGAATCGCATACTCTCTTGAGTAGGTACTTAAAGTCGCAATATGTAAATATATTGTATATCGTCGCTGTCCGATGAAAATCACGTATGTCCATTTTGCCGATTTTTAGATTTTTCGACGGATTGAATGTCCAGGTTAATTTCTGTATACAGTACGCTTCACATATCTAAATGGCCAATGAAAAGTTGTGAAATCATGTCATCTGATTTTCACGTATATCCATTTGGTGTCAAAGCTGTCCATCACGCCGCGTATCTCCCGCCCTGTGGAAGCATCTCGCCGGTCTCGCCGGTCTCGTGAAGTTTCATCGAAGCTCAGCACTGGATAGCCGAAAGTACGACATTGAAGCTCTCCACAGTTTAGTTCTAATCTAGTTCTTCACAGATTAGTTTGCTTGCTAGTATGTAAATAAACTCAGTCTCATTGATAAGATTCAAACTTTTTTTTTCTTAGTCAAACTGATCAAATTATAGCCTGTAATGCTACTGTCATGATTGTCACTAGAACATGCCTCACTCATACTGCTATCACCGCTTGCCAGAGGCTGAGAATGTCCAGCACGTATTCCTCTATCAATATGAAACTCGACTTGGCCATTCTAATTAATGATCGGAAGAACGCGTATCGACCACCGTTACTGTAAAATATGCACGTATGTCCATTTAAACTCAATTTTGGTCAAATGTGGATTATATCATTACACTGGCAAGAATATGGTTACATGTAAAGATGCCGTACCAAGTATGACAACGCTACATTCAACTGCTTTTGAAATACGGTGTTTTTTTCACTTCCAGAAAAGTAACCATTGTGGACATATGTGAGTTTCATCGGGCAGCGACGATATATACAATATATATAAATATAAATATATATGTATATTTAATTAGGACACAGACTGTGTCTTGGCGTCGCCTATCAATGACATCATACCCGCGTTACCTTCGATTTCTGGTTTTATTTCTTAGAAACCATGGAAACACCAAAGACACTTTAAGTGTTTTATTAGACAGGTGAGCAACTGTTTGGATACATTCACTGACAGAAAACAAATCATTGTTATATAGCTCAACACAGTTAGTCTTATTGTTTAAATATCGTTTTCTTGATTTACTGTGAGATGCTACCATATTTTACTATTCCTAATATAGGTCTAGCTTACTACAGTGTGCAACAAGTGTCTCATAGTAGCCTCTGGTTGCATCTGGTGTGGACAGACACATTGCTTGACTTCGGATTTCCGGATCTATATATAACACGGATGGATCACTACCTGCCGTGACAATATAAAATTCTCCAGATATTAGTGTAACAATTACAGAAGAATAAAATAAAGCATATTTCGTTACCTTTTGGATCTTGGAAGGGTTCAGTTTGAGCAGATGTTTTATACCATCATCACTGTCCTCATCAGAGCTCATTTCCCAGTACATTCAGCATCTGGCTCATATTCCTGATCTCAAACGTATTCTCAAAACTCAAAATAGTTTTCAACATCTTCAAAATCAATATTTTCATCGCTGACAGCTTCTTCACCAGATCCACCATCAAGTGACAGTGACACTAATATTTGATTGCGTTCAGTACTTGCTCTGCAGTAAATCAACGAGCCATTTCAAGTTTTGCTGATGATTCTACCCATTCTTTTGTTTACTGCCTGCGGTGACTATGAGTGAAACGTCACTTCATCATTGTGTATCAGACATTGCCACATTGTGGAATAAAGGTGAATTTCACTTATTCTGTCATTATAGGTTCAATTATTATTGTGCAGAAAAAAAAATACGGACAATCTTACACACCTCGGGTCGATAGCTATATAATTTTTACTAAATTTAATGGAAAAACAGACATTATTTTATAATTGTATTATTTTTTTCTTGTTATATTGTTTATAAAGAATTGATTGAGGAATACAAAGAAAGTTGATGTCTAACTTAAAAAAATGAATGAGGTGGAGGGTAGTGAATGACGCCTCGGGTCGCTAAAGACCAGAGGTATACATTTAAGGGTTAACATGGGGCAATTATGGAACCCGAGGACAATCCTATATGGGGCCCGTTTTTCAGCCCACTTCATACCCATATGGGCCCCACATACAAATGCTGGCTGGGAAACAAGTGAAGACTAAAAGACTGTATATCTCAGTTCTTTGAAACACAGCAAAAACCAACATTACTCACGTATCGAGAACAAAATAAAGCTACCTCAGCATCCGTTTTCAGGCCTTCCTGCTTAGGTCTCTCCAGCGCTAGAAAGCTTCTCCGATATTAAGGCAGGTCCCACCTCTTGCCTAATCGTAACCCTTCTTTTTAAACTTATATTTCCCTTTCTATAGAAAGAGAGATGGCAGACAAAAATACAAAAGAGTATAAGTCATCTCTCTTTTTCTCTTTTTCTATAGAATAAGAGATGACTATATACAGTCATTCTGCTAATGTCTGTCTTGTGTTCTGAATGCTCTCTCCTCCCCCATCATGAGTGTAAACACCCCTTACTGCTGATTGGAGTGTGTTTTGGTGCTCGGTCCGATCCACATTTCCACAGCATTTTTCAAAAATCTCTTACTGCACCTTTAATAGACATTTTCCAATTTAGGAATAAGATCGCATGGGTTTCTCAATCTTCAATCTTTTATTGATTAACTGTACAGCTCTAGTATTACTGAATGTGTATTGACAAAAATGTGAAAGAATCTTTGGGAAGTCACCCGTTAATTCATTATCAGCAGTGTCTACTCTCTATTCCAGGAGGAGCTCGAGTTGCACCTCTATAGTGTGTTAGGTCCTTCATTTTTATTTTTCAGATGCTTTGACATGCTTTAGATGCACTCCACAAAATGAGACTGGTCTCAGATCTGTTGTCAGAGGGGTCGTTCCAACCCCTGGTTGAGGTATGCAATGTGGTTTTTGGGCAGGTAAGGGTGGATGAGCCTGCTTGTGAGCCCCAGGGCTTCATGCCTTCTTAGGCAAATCACAAAGTGGAAGAGTTACACTGAAATGGTCTAAATCTGCATTTATCTGTGTGATAATGGTGTGTTTACGGTAAGTTAATGTTCCTTTTACAGTGGGTAAGATCTCCTAATAATAGTTCTATGTGTATTTGTTCATCCACTGTGATGCATATTTTCTTTTAAATCTTTCTGTTGTTGTGTCTTGTTAGCTTGTATGTGTTAAATGAAAATGAGTTGACATTATGATTGTAGTACTGATTTCCTTATAGGCAGAAAGGATTTCTCCAGTAGGCGATTGCAACAAATGAAGATGTGGTGAAGACTGCACACAGATAACCACATATACACACATAATCTCACAAACATGCACTTAGACACAGAGAATGTAGATTACAGTTATTAGTTTGCACCTGTGGCAAAATCAATAGGTTCTCTCAGACAAGACAGGAGAATAGAAACATCCTCTCATCTCAGATGTTAACTAAAGCCTATTCGCTCACCCTTTGAAGATTAATCACAAATAAATATGATTCAAACCTTGCCAGAAGAAAGATACGCCTGGAATGAGTGTTTAGGCATATATATATTTAAGGAAATTCATTATTTTGTCTGGCATGACTACTGTGTTCCTTTCCTTTACATACAACACAATGGTGTGAACAGACTGTTCTTTGCAAAACCAACAGGCAATTTAAGCTATAATGAACTACCAGCAAATCTCACCAAGACTGGGTGAGGCATTGTGAGGAGGAAATTAGCAGAGGGTGTTTAAGACTTAGGAAAGCTTCAGGGTGTTAAATACGTTTCTACAATATTTTTTTTAAAGGGATAGTTCACACAAAAATTAAAATTCTGTCATCATTTCGTCACCAAAGTTGTTCCAAACCCGTATAAATGTCTTTGTTCTGCTGAACACAAAGGAAGACATTTGGAAGAATGTTTGTAACCAAGCAGATCTCGGCAGCCATTGACTACCATAGTATTTTTTTCCCCACTAGTCAATGGCTGCCGAGACCTGCTTGGTTACAAACATTCTTTGTGTTAAGCAGAACAATGAAATGTATACAGGTTTGGAACAACTTAAGGGTGACTAAATGATGACAGAATTTTCCTTTTTGGGTGAACCATCCCTTAAACTAGACACATGTCATTTGTGTGATTAAAACCTATTTCAATGATGGTATAGCATTTATCAAATAATTAAAAATGTTTTAACTGACTGTGACTTTTTCTTAACTGAATTGAAAACAAATGGAACCAACCAACCAACCAAATATGTTAATTTGGTGCTCAAGAAACATTTCTTTGCTACTTTATATTTGTATGGAAACCATGATGCATTTTTTTAGGATTCTTTGATGACGAGGGTTCATAAATCATAAGAGCATAAATGTCTTAACAGTCACTTTTGATCGACTTAATGCATCCTTGCTGAATAAAAGTATTTCTTACAAAAATAACATCTTACTACCCCAAACTTTTGAATGATATATACAGTTATATACTGTATACTTACACATATGATGTACCACAAGTCAAAGCACATGGTCATATTTTGGATTAATTAGTTAGAAGGTTAGCCATGTCTAAAAGCTTAAAAACTGTTTTATAGGCACAATTTGCACATGAAATCACAGCACATTTCCAAACAAGCATGTTTCAGTGAGTAAACAGACCTCTCATAGCAACAGACAAAACTGCACTGTTATCAGAAATATGAGAGCAGTGTGCTGGAAGTATGCTTGATTATATCAGCAGTAATAAAATATTCTCCCGAGTAAAAGAAAAATAACATGACACCAGCTGATATTTTGACCCAACCCCCAACAAATTATTCACAATTACAGATTAACTAATCGTCTTGGTCTGATCTTAAACATGTCTTACAAATGAAATGCATGTGTCGCATCACAAAAAAACATAAACAAGGAAATAAACGGATGCAGAGCTCAGAGAGGCGTCTTGGAATATGAATCTCCATTTGGCTCTGTGCCCGCAACTCCCCTTCCAGCATGAGAGATGGTGGGGATATTTTATTCATGCTGTCAGGAAGTTTTCTTTCTCTCGCACTATGCCCCTGCATTTGGCTTCTCAAATGGATGAACAAGATGAGGCTTTGAGAAGAAACACTCCAATTCGAACATTCTAATTTGACTTTTTGAGGTGGTCCACTCCTCTTCTACTGCTGTGTATGCATGAGGTAGCGAGGCGTCTGTTCTGCTATTTTCAAAAAAGAGTCCTTGATATTCCTCTCCCTTTCTGTCTCTCTCATCCAAGCTTTCATTTTCATTTTCTATCACTTTCTCACTTTCCTTCCTGCTACATGTAGCAGTGTGAGTTTTGGAATAGGGTTTTTCCAATCTTTCCAAAATAATTACACCACTTGGTCTCCATCTCTTCACTTTCTTTCCTTCCATCTGCTGTGTCTCTCTCAGTGGGGCTGAATATTGCTTTAGCAATCATGCAACCGGAGAGACTGGAGTCTTACATTGTTCTTTGATGGCTCTGCCACAGCTGGAATGAGTGTGAGAAAGAAAAGTGAAGCGAAAGAGACGTCATCTGTGTTTAGAATAGAATACTACCATGCTACTCATATACTACTGCTGCAATATGTGTGTAGTACATACTCTCTGAACAGTATGTAAACTTTCTGCATGTATGAGCAATATACAACATAGGGCAGTGTGTAATTCCGTATCCCACAATGCAATGTGCCAGAACTGACCATCCATTGCCAGTGTGATGGATGAACTAGAATATCATACACTTTCTTGGCCCTATATGGCTGAAAAAGTAGCATGCATGCCTATATGAAAATATGGTCAATATAGCAAGAGCAGTGTGCTAGTATGCCTTATCTTAAGATATTACAGAAATAGCAAGTGTAGTATGCTAGTGTGCCTTATATAAAATATATATAAAAAGAAAAAGACCCCTCGCTACTCATATACGCTTTACGTCATATATCAATGTTGTGAGAGAGTTAGAGTAGCCAAGACAGTAGAACTGGGCGATTAATCTTTAAAAGATGTGATCTTGAATCAAACATCCACAAGATCTTGTTCCTAAATGACAACAGTTCGTCTGTCTATTAAAACTTTGACAAAATCATATCGCAACATGCAAATCTGTGTTGGTGCTGCCGCTGATCCAGAGAGAGCACTTGTCATCATTTCAAATGATTTCTGTGATACAATAGTTCAAATTATCATATAAGTAAAAGTTTATAGTTCAAATATAAACACTGATGTCTATGTTAGCAATCAAAATAGTTATCACCTTTTGAAACCATCGCTAAAAATAACAGATGCATAGTTTACATTGTTTAGCTACTAGGTGGCGACAAATTACTTTTCAAAAATGTGTTTGTCATTGAATCATTCATTCAAGAGAATATAGTACTGTAATGTTTGATGCTGACAAATTGTTTCAAAATGTGATGAATTGTTTCATCAGACTCATCTTTATGATTCAACTTTTACTAATGGTCTAGTGTTAAAACCCCCAAGAAAAATCGAAATACACTGCAATATCTAATCGCAATACTTGTATAATTGCAATTCTTAAAAATCGAATCCGGAGATAGGTATCCCAGCCCTATAAAACATGGCGGAGTATATATGAAAATATGGTTGAAATTTCAAGAGCATATACTTTATATTGAATGAATTTGAGACTATGCCCATGCAAATTACACACATTCGGAAGTGTGTTGTTGACAGGGTGCAGCTATAGAAGCACACTGATAAAGACACAGAGGCTGTGCCCGAAATCCACTGTAAAAAAAATTCAGGTCTCCAATTGAAAATTTTCTAGTGACCGATCACATCTAAATTTTTCAGTTGGCCAAATTGAATTTCTGTGAATTGATGCAATATAATTCAATTAAAATTCAAGAAATTCAATTTGGCCAACTAAAAAATTTAGATGTGATCGGTCACTAGAAAATTTTCAATTGGAGACCTGATTTTTTTTTTTACAGCGTACTATATAGTAGGTGAAAAACGGTAGGCCTATGTGACAAAAGTAGTATGTCCAAATTCACAGTAGAAGACTAAACAAAAAGTACCAGAATTACCTTCTACTTCCAGCGAGACTTCCACTTTCTTATCCCATGAGGCCATGGTAGAGGATTTATGAATGGCATTCAAGCGACACAACCGATGCTGGTAGATCACATGATAATGACAACATGGCGAATGTAGTATGTCCGGATGGCAATCAAATTACAAGCACATTACACATACTTTTTTAGTGGCCGTGAATTAATTACTTATTCAAAATAAGTACCTACTCAAAAGAGTATGCGATTTCAGATGCAGCCAGAGAAATAGATGAAGAGGTTTGCCGGGAGATGACAATCTACCCCTCCCTACTCTTCCTGAAACCAAATGGGGGTCATAGCCCGGGCAGGTGGTACTAATTATGGACCTTTTCAAAAGAATCCAATTCAATCAGTCTAAATGCAATCAGTGCTTAGTGCTGAGTGATCCTTGCTCTCTCTCTCTCTCTCTCTCTCTCTCTCTCTCTCTCTCTCTCTCTCTCTCTCTCTCTCTCTCTCTCTCTCTCTCTCTCTCTCTCTCTCTCTCTCTCTCTCTCTCTCTCTCTCTCTCTCTCTCTCTCTCTCTCTCTCTCTCTCTCTCTTTTACTCAAATACACTCTCTTGCCTCGACACTCTGCACTCTCTAGCTACTCTATGGTCTCGACGCTATGGTCATCCTATTCTTGACTGTGATTTAAAAAAAACAAAACAAAACAAAGACCCTAAGGGATTAAACAATGCATACATTGGTTGAGAATTTTACTGAAATTGTACCATCGACATGGTAATGTGATAGTTTTTCACTACAGTGCATGATTTCAAAAGGCTCCCATGGTGAGCTTTTATGGCATGTGTTATGAGTGTTTGTTAGGGAAATAATTAGACTTTTTTTTTGTTGTTGTTGTTGCTGATTTCCATGTTGTTTCTGCAACACAGTGGTTAAGTTAACCCTTAGAGAGCCAAGCATTGATAAAGATACATATTTAAAATATATATCTTATATATTTCACACATACACATACATGTTGGATTCAGTATTTTTTTTTTAAGAGAGAGAGAGAGAGAGAGAGAGAGAGTTGATACTTTTATTTACCAAGGAACGATGCATTAAATTGGTCAAAAGAGATATTAAAGTAAAATAAATAAATGCAGTTTTTTTTCCCAACTTTCTAGTTTTCATAAAATAAGCCTGAAAAAAAAATGCATCACAGTTTTCAAAAAAATATTAAGCAGCACAACTGTCATCATCAATTTAAGCCCACCGGCAACTATTGTTGCAGCAGTGTATAGTTGTCATTTTCCTTTTGTAAGTATTTTTCTAGATAGAATCCATGTTTTTAATCTCAATGACATGATAGAAAACAACCAAATAAAGGATTTCAAGAGAAAAAAAATGTATTAACTTCCTTCCTGTCACATGAGACTGCCAACTTCCTACCCCTACTTCCAGGAAGCATAATGAAGGCAAACCCTCCCAAAGAAAGGTTATTTGCATGTTACTAATAAGTATTTTTGTTGACATATATATATCTACATAATCGTGAAGGTCTCTAGAATCATCCAAACAAAACAATTCTTACAAGAGCTCTATCGTTTTTGAACACTAAATACATATAATGGGGAAATGGGGTATACTGTGTTAACAGGTTAATAAATCAAGATTTTTGGTCTTTAGTGCTTTTTGCTTTCATAAAATCCACTGTGCAATATGTGATCTCACAGAATTGTTGTTGAACACTGTTGATATTTGAAATCAACCCAAACAAACCCATGCCTCTCTTCATTGCTCCGCCTCCAAAATTCACAAACACGTTACAGCCTGCCCATAACCGCTGACACTAAACACAGCATTCTCTAGTCTAGCGTCACTAGCTGGCCTCTGTTACAAGAGTGGATGTATCATATCAGAGGCAAAGCTAAATTATTTTTCATGAAAAATAAAGTAGCATGTTCCTTCTTTTCCAGTGATATTCCTCTGAGATGTTCCCTTTCGAAAGGGAACTCTCGCTGCGTCTAGCTGACGCTATGGGGAACGCCTCCAGCGTCACAGGTGTCTGAAGCTACTATCGAATCACGTCAATCCTATTGACCGACGACAACCCATGACGTCATCACTATGCGACCCGGAAGTATATAAGGGCGCTGTACCAACACATACACATCTTTCTCGTCTTCAGGGACTGTCTGTAAAGCGGTAAATTCTACGGATCCTGGTAAAAGACTTTGTACATTATGAAACGCACTGAGAAGAGGCAGAACTGCTTCAGGAAGTGTGCCGACCCGTGTCAGAGATTTCTGACACCGGAAGACACACACACTCTGTGTGTTTTCTGCTTGGGAGAAGAGCATGCACAAGCAGTTCTTGAGGGTTCTGCTTGTGCAAATTGTGAGAGGTTTCCGCTGCGAACTCTCCGCTCTCGTTTGGCCCTCTTCTCGAGGGAAGGGGGCGCTTCATCTGGCGCAACCGATGTGGGTTCCACTCCCGCTGAGGCGGAGCGGCTACGCACATCGTGGGGCTCCCGGATGGAGCTCGCCGATCGTCTGGAGAGAGGCGTTGTTCTCTCAGACGATCCAGCGGCTGACGAGAGTGAGCTGCAGGTCGACGTGGAGAATGGCAGTTCTCCGCGAAGCTCTGCAGCGAGTGCTCTTCTGGACGGGCAGGAGATGGCTGAGGAGGGTGGTAACAACAACCAGGATCAGCCTGGATCCTCTCAGCCACCCTGTCCCGCGTACGCTGAGCTGCTGGACACTGTGGAGCGCGCCGCGGGCAGGCTGAGGCTGCCTTGGCGGCGCGCTAGGGGAGAGATCGCACGTGGTAGACTCGACGATCGGTTTCTCCCCGGCCACAGCCCAGTACCTCAGGCGAGCCTTCCATTCCTCCCGGACCTCCATGATGAGGTCCGGGCGGCATGGAGGAACCCGTACTCCGCCCGCATCCACCGGCATCAGCGAGCTAGTTTCGCTGATGTCGAGGGGATGGCGGAGCACGGGTATGTGTCGATGCCCCCCATGGACGAGACGTTCGCGAACTATCTCGTCTCAGGGCGTGCATCGACACTGAGAGCTCCAACTCTGCCATCCCGACCGCTGAGGGCGACTGCGCGGTTGAATGGCAGAGCGTACGCGGCAGCAGGTCAGGCTGGTGCGACCCTGCACACGATGGCTGTGTTGCAGGCGTACCAGGCGGATCTGCTGGAAGACCTCGACCAGGGGGCGGGGCTGTCCCCTGAGGCGGTGGCTGAGTTGCGCCGCACCACAGACCTGGCTCTCCGGGCCACTAAACAAACCGCTGCCGCGATCGGGCGGTCGATGGCGGCGATGGTGGCCACGGAGAGGCACCTGTGGTTGAGCTTGGCTGACATCGGGGAGAAAGAAAAGAGCTTTCTCCTCGATTCACCAGTTTCGCCCTCTGAACTTTTTGGCACCTCCGTAGAGGCGGTGGTTGGGAAGTTCAGAGAGGCGAAGGCGCGCTCAGCCGCATTCAAAAACTGTATACCGCTGAGGTCTGCGTCCGCACCCAGGCAGGCGGGACCTGGTCCATCGCGGCTCGAGGGCCGTAGAATGGACCAGAGAGTGAGCGTCTCTTCCCGTGCCCCTCCTCCGTTGAGGAGTAGGACACAGAGGAGACGCCAGTCCCGCAGGAAAAGGGATCTTAGGGAGGTGATCCAGGACAAGCGCTCCCGGCGTTGGTAATGGGTCACCTCCTTTGAGGGGATTTCAATCCTACCCTCTCCCTTTTCCTTTTTAAAAAAATGCCTTTTTAATGCAACATTTTAACATTCTATGTCTTTTAAATCCCAGGCGCTTCTTACATCAGGCCTGAGGCGGGCCTATGATGATTAGAACAGTGGTTCTGACGGCCCGCCGTAGCTTGGTTAGTGAGAGCGCCACTTTCAGGCATGCAAGGGCGGTAGAACATCGCGGTGATAGCTGCTTGGTGAGTCTTCGCTCTACGTGCCGCAGGTGAGAGTGGTAATTTTTTGTGTTGAAACACTAAAAAATGTGCTTCTTACAGAGACACCATTCCCTGTTGCAGTACGGGATTTTTCTGAGACGGAGCTAACTGAAGTTTTCCCCCTGTAGGTGGCTTATGTCAGCATCAGGTGCTGCTTGAGTATGTGTTGGCCTTCCCTTCTGCGATTGAGTTATCGCGGGGCTGGCCACCGCTCATGGTATCATAGTTTTGTATTAAGGCCTCCTCTCAGTGTGAGAGTGGTGTTTAGGCCGCCGATCTTTTCTATTGAAATGTTTGCGGGATACTAAGCGGTAGCACACCCTTCTGGGAGAATGGAGTGTTGTCTTTCTACCGCTTAGGGTTTTTTTTACTATATGCCTTCGGTAAGCCACCGCAGGTTAGAATAGTTTGTCTCCTTCAGAGTGTTTGTTAGAGACTGATGCCGGAGCTTCAGTTAGGCATTTGGCTTAGGCTATGTGGATGAGGGAGCTGCATTGCTGAGGCACTGTCACCTCTGGTCGTCACTTCGTGATTTTGAGCCTTCTTGTACCATCCCTGTGGTAGCCTCCTCTCACTTGAGAGTCGTTTTTGTCAAAGCAATAATAGTATTAGTCAGCCAGTGGATCTAACTGTCAAGGGTTTCATAGCAGTCAGTTAAACTTGCTACCAGGTGGTAGGCCTCACCAGGCCTCCTTGGAGGCGAGTTCCTGAGTTGGATACTCGGGGAGCTAGCATTGCTTGCTATCAGGTAGTAGGCCCCTTCAGGCCTCCTTGAGGGCGAGAGCCGAAAATAAGGCGTGAATTTGATATGGCTAGCCTGATGGCTATCAAGCGGTAGGCCTCATCAGGCCTCCGTGGAGACGAGCCCCTAGGGTCTTTTTTGTTACTCTCACATTGTGCAATGTGTTTGATATCAGTTGGCAGGCCTTTGAAGCTAGGCCTCGCTGGAGGAGCGCTCTGAGTCTCAGTCGCTTGACAGCTAGCACGGCTGAGGTAGTGCTAGCAGGTGGTAGGCCTCACTAGGCCTCCCTAGTAGGCTTGCTCTCAGATAGAAGGCCTCTTTAGGCCTCTCTTTTGAGGGTGAGCTTCCGGTAGAAGTTCCCGGGCAGCTAGCATAGCTTGCTATCTAGGTAGGCCTCACCAGGCCTCCTGGGAAGGCAAGTATCGATGCAGGGCATCGTGAAAAATAGCCCGGCTGGCTTTCAGGGTATAGGCTACAATAAGCCTCCTTGATGGTCGGCTGTTAGGTGGAAGGCCTCAGTCAGGCCTCCCGGGAGGCAAGTACCGATGTGTGGGCATCGGGAGTATTTTAGCCTGGCAGGCTACTCAGGTGGTAGGCCTTATCAGGCCTCCCTGAAGGCAGAAGAACCAGCCTAGCTGGCTATCAGGGTGTAAAGAGCCATTACGCTCCCCTGAGGGTCGGCTGCCAAGTAGGCCTCTATAGGCCTCTTGATCAGGCATATTATCAGTTGGAAGGCCTCGCTAAAAAAGCAGGCCTCACTGGAGGAAGTACCGATAATCACATCGGGACAACTGGCCTGCCGGCTAGCAGGTTGCAGGCCTCATCAGGCCTCCCTGAAGGCCTGTTGTAGTGGAAGCAGGCTAAAATGGGTGGAAGGCTTTACAAAAGCTTCCCTGAAAAGGAGTTCCCAGGTCATGGTCACTAGATCAGTAGTATATATTGCTATCTGACAGTAGGCCTGTACCGGGCTTATCCCAGAGGCCGGTAGTAGGCCTTATTAGGCCTCCCTAAGGCGTTCTTGGGGCCCACTCACTTGAGAAACAGTTAGGAACGAAAAACAAACAGGTAGTAGGCCTCTCCAGGCCTCCCTAAAGACTGGCTATCAGGTTGTAGGCCTCAATAGGCCTCCCTTGAGGGCGAGTTCCTGAGTCAGGATGCTCGGCTAGCCTGCGTAGCTTGACTGTCAGGTAGCAGGCCTTCATTTGGCCTCCTTGAGAAAACAAGTTCAGTTTTCCAGCCTTGACAGACAGCTTCAACTGTTATCAGGTGGCCCACGGGACCTCCCTAGATGTAACCTCAGCAGTAAGCATGCTTCGCTGGCAGGTGGTAGGCCTCTTTAGGCCTCCCTGAAGGTGAACTCGAACGCTCTATAAGTTGGCATATATTGCTGTCAGGTAGTAGGCCTCTCTAGGCTTCCCTGAAGGTGAGCTTGAACGCTCTGTAAGTTGCCAGCATGGCGTGCTGTTAGGTAGTAGGCCTTTATAGGCCTCCCTGGGGGATAAACCTTTTATCAGGTAGTAGGCCCACCGGGCCTCCTTGAAGGCGAAGTTCCCGAGGTAGGCACTTCTTAGTTACCAGTTCTCTGTCTTAGAACTGGTCATAGTTGGCCTACAGCTGGAGGTTACCCGCCAGGCAGGCTCAGCTGCTCCCCTCACTGAGGGTCGTCTATGAGCACACAGCCGCCTGAGCCTGGTCAGACGGTTGTAGGCCTCTCGTGAGGCCTCCTTGTTAGATCAGTCCGTAGGCCTTTCCGGCCTCCTTATTGCTTTGAAACACAAGCACCTGATAGATCCTTGATTGAGCAGGCAGACTCCCCTCGCTAGCAAGGGTTGTAAAGCGCTATGCTGAGTATTGCTCTCTTGGATAACCCGTCTCTGAGTTCCGGGCTGAGTAGGACTGCCAGTTTTTCAGTCCCTTAGTTTGGATGCCTCCTGGGCACCATCCAGAGGCTCTGTCTCTGAACAGACAGGGTTGGCTAAACCGAAGTGTCCATAACTCTTAGGGCACCAGGTCAGGCCTCCCTGGTGGCATTCGGGAGAACTTGTTTCCCGAGTAGTGACTGGCCAGGGTTCCTTCGGGTCCCCTAGCCACATTCCCTTAAAGTAACCCCTTCTGTTGAAGTAGTGGTCTCGGGCCTTTGAGCAGTCTGGATAAGAACCTCACGCAGTTGCGTTAAGGTTCCGTTTAGATGTATAGCTTGGGCTATGACCGTAGGGAATGCTGTCGCTGACAGCCCAGTGTGACCTGAGGGAGTGGCTCAGGTTTTTGTTCAGTTGAATTTACTTGTGTTGACAGTGGTCACTGCCACTAGGCAGACACTCCCCTCAGCATGGCGGCGTTGGTATATCGTTCCCCATAGCGTCAGCTAGACGCAGCGAGAGTTCCCTTTCGAAAGGGAACGTTCTAAGGTTACGTATGTAACCTCTGTTCCCTGAGAACAGGGAACGAACGCTGCGTCGCTTTGCCATGCTTCAGGGCCTATCTGCCATACAGTCCCTTCAGACGAGAAGATGTGTATGTGTTGGCACAGCGCCCTTATATACTTCCGGGTCGCATAGTGATGACGTCATGGGTTGTCGTCGGTCAATAGGATTGACGTGATTCGATAGTAGCTTCAGACACCTGTGACGCTGGAGGCGTTCCCCATAGCGTCAGCTAGACGCAGCGTTCGTTCCCTGTTCTCAGGGAACAGAGGTTACATACGTAACCTTAGAACGTTCTCTTTTGTACTGTCTCTCATCTCTCTTTCAACAGTCTCTCTTTATTTAAATCTCCCTGTTGCTCACTCTCTCTCATCCACCATCATATGTCCCCTAATGCTGATTGGCTACATGTTTGTTGTGTAGCTCAGTCTGACCAACTTATCAACAGCGTTTTTAACAAATCACTTACTGCACCTTTAAGTATATAAGTACCAACTATGACTTTGAGATGCATTCCCAACAAGCTATGAGGCTTATATCTGGAAATGTTTATCTCAGAGCAGACCTCTGGCACTTACTCTCCCTCAACCCTTGCAAAATACCTGAAAATACATAGTAACAGTGCAGTTGCTTTGACATTTGACCATCCCAGTAAGCTAAAAATCTGAAATCTAAACAGTTTAATCTTAAAGCAGCCCTCTGACACTAAAGTTTTACTAGGCCATGTCAAATGACATGCCATGTCATTTTGAATATTAATCCATGAATTTCTGTATGGAGCCTTAGTGTGAATAATACAAATAGCTGGCCAACAGTAGCAAATCTGCAACATTCAAGAATGTCTCATTTTCATGGTTTATATATATATATATATATATATATATATATATATATATATATATATATATATATATATATATATATATATATATATATATATATATATATATATATATATATATGGGGTTGTTGCCATTTGGGGGATGGGGGGAATGTTGCCATTTTTCTAACTAAACATGTTTGGAGCTACAGGTCAAATACGAATTTTGAAAATTGCTATATTTGAGCCAATCAATTGGCTTTGGAATTGAAAATTGAGAGATTGAAATTGTAAATAGTGCCAAATTATATTTCTGCTATAATATATTTAATAGTTTAAAAGGGCACATTTTCAGATCCTCTAAGAAACTGTTGGCATGAGATATGAGTCTAATAAAGGTCAGTTTCTATGATGTAAGCATTTCAGAAAATCTCCATTAAATGTTACAGATCAATCTACAGCAATAAAATTTGATTAGCTTTATAGTTCAAGATTCCAGGTTTATGCGTTTCAAAGAGAACATTTATTCTCATTAATATCCCTCAAACCTCACAACGTGAACATGAGGTATCAAGACCTTGTCTGAAATACTCTCTGAATATTTATTAATATTATATCACATCATATAATTAGTCTGTTTCACGTATCATGTCAATGTTCACTAGATTTTGTACGTGTCTGTGTGTGAGAACTCCAAGCTCGCTTTCTGTAATAATGCAATGCCCCTTTCCTAATGTGGAATAATGGAATTATGCATGGTATTCGCATAACAAATCCCTACTCCACCAATTAGTTTAGCCGTGCCATGTTTTTGGCTCCGTCTTTCTTGTGCATTATTATTATTACCATTTCCTCTCCTCAGAAAAGCACTCCAGTGGCCCACGGCTAGCATTTTCTGCAGCTTCTCTGTCGGACTAGAAGAGTCCACACAATAATATAAACCTACTCTGCATAACAATAAGGTCAGAGTGCATACATTACATCCATGATGAAAACACTTCTTCAGTGTGTGTGTGTACTGAAATACGGAGTGTGACGACCGGAATACACAGAAGCAGCTCTGGCAAGCCACTTTATCTGTTCACCTCACGTAAATGTCAGCATTTAAAAAGCAAATCCTCTCCTGTGATATATGCTAAAGCATTAATATGACAGCAGAGCAGATTTCATTATGTCAGATGATGATAAATTAGGGCCGTTGACAAACTATTTGCAGCATCATAAAAGATGCAGATTCCTGTAGTCAGATGTTTAATATAGTTGGACGTGTGTTAAACTGAGGTGTATGACCGCAGTCAAGATGAAACCTTACATCAAACTGTAGGCAAAAAAGTTGAACTTTTATGGGATCATTCGTGCCACAGCTATGGACCTACTGTGGCAACAGCATACTGTAACCTTTTAATGAGTCATGCAGTCTCGCAGTACTTTTTAACATTCATCATCACAATACCTGTCATAAGGGGTGGCATCTTTGTGTTACATGCACACGCACACAGTCGTGACTAACACTTCCATAATTCCTTGCAAGCGCCTTGTGAAATAAACCACAAAGTGTGAGATGCACCGTCAGAGCGGAATGAGTAATTACTAGAGTGGGGAAAAGTACTGTATGAGCGCCCACCTGCTTGCCCACTGCTGAGAGAGAGAGAGAGAGAGAGAGAGAGAGAGAGAGAGAGAGAGAGAGAGAGAGAGAGAGAGAGAGAAAGAAGGGGAAAAAAACAACAAGATGGAGAGAATACGGTTCAGAGTGTTGGAGTCAGCGACTGGAGCCGCTCAAATGAACGTGTGACAGGACATCTGTCAAGTCCTGATAAGCAAGGCATTGCGTTTTGGCAGTCAAAACACGATTGTTTCTTCAGCGTTTGATACAATGTGAAAACGACAACCCAGACCCTGGCTCACACAGACAACATCGAGATTTTCTGCATTGGCACCCCTGTATTCAATATGTGTGTTTAGGAGTGTAATGAAGCTTGAGAAAGACAAAGCCCAGTGGCTTTAATACAGACACATTGTCTGAGAGAACAGACAGAACAACTGTCCATTCAGCCCACACACTTTCTGCATCCCTAAACAATCTCACACACACACAGATGTCCAAACAATGACAAAATCTACTGATATTACTATAATTGTGGGGACATTTGGTCCCCATAACATAGGGAATACAAGGATCACACACACGCACACGCACACACATATCACGGTTTGAATAAGAATATTAAGCAGCAAAAACAGTTTACACAGACACTTTTTGCTTCAATATGAATTAATTCATTCCGATTGATGAATCTGAAGGTAGTGTTTACATGAACGCTAAATAAAGTGATCGGGTTTGATAAAATAACCATTATTAATAATCAGTGTTGGGCAAGTTACTGAAAATTAGTAATTAGTTACAGTTACTAGTTACTTCTTTTAAAATTGAATTACTTGACCAATTACTGTATATCAAAAGTAATTAGTTACTAGGGAAAGTAACTTTTAAGTTACTTTTATGTTTGCTTTTTAAATGTAAATATGAACAGTACTGACCAGTCAAACACAATAAACATAATTTTTAGACCTATTTGTTGTAATCAACAAGGCAAAAGGACTTCAAATTCGTTTTCTCTGACCAGATATCTATCGGATTGTGAAAAGACCAGACTAGTAAATGCCTTCCGAGATTTTTTCGAGACGGATTTAAATCCGATTACTCAAACAAACCAATTCGGAAGGTGCAACACGCGTCGCCGCAAATGAGCAAAAAGCAAGCCAACACGCAAACTGCCGCCAGTGAAACTGAAAGTAGGCGAAGTCTTAGATGCTCAGAAACACGATAATCTTCATTAAAACTAATGAGACTAAATTATCTTAGCAGTGCATGGTTCGCTCTCTCATATTGCGGTCTTTTATCTTTTAACTGATAAATGAAACGCAGCTCATATATTTGGCTTTCGTTGACGTGAACTCTGTTAAATATGCATATAGCACGGAAATTGAAGATCGGATTTATATTCATTTTGTGGAGAGGTGTATGGTAAGACAACCTGCATGTTTTTATTTTATTTATTTTTTTAGATTGTGTAGCCCGTTTCATTTGCGAGCGCCTACCTCAACTTATACAAAAATGCCTTTTTACTGTGGTGGTGGTGGTGGTGATAGTAGTTTAAACTAACATTGTGATACTTGAAGTGTTTGATATCTATGGATTTTATTATAGGCAAGACAAGTCAAGTGTTGATTTGAGAGGCTAGTTGGGTTAACTCGCTGTCAGCTGACGGGCTGGTAGTCACTTTAAAGAAATAACTTTAACAAACAAAAAAATGCTCCAAACATTTTTCTAAATTAACATAATAAAGAAACGAAACAAAATATTTTGACATTAAACAACTACTTTGACATTAAAAACAAAAATTAACTATTTTAATGGCTGCAACAAAGTGTAATAGGGAGGATAAAAAAGCACGGGCCAGGCTAGGGACTAGATCTGCTTCTTGTCTGCAAGCGTTCATTTTTCACAAAAGAGAGTAACGCAAGTAACAAACTCATTTAAATTTCAGTAATTGTAATTGCGTTACTTGATTAAAAAAATATTTAGTTACTTGCGCGTTACCACTAAAAGTAATGGAATTACAGTAACACGTTATTTTGTAGCGTGTTACTCCCAACACTGTTAATAATTGAGCACCATATCAGCAGGCTATATTATAATGATTTCTGAAGGATCATGTGACACAGAAGACTGGAGTAATGATGCTGAAAATTCAGCTTTACCATTACTGGAATAAATTCACAGTATTGTAACATAAATATCCCCATAGTATGCCAGATCATGATTAGTGCATCCCACATTATAATGCAAACCATTTCTGGTAGATTCTCAAGGCATGGAAATTCTAGAAGTAGCCTCTGCAAATTTGAATACAGCACGTTTCATCCACACTTCCATGTGGAACTCCAGAAAGTCTAATACAAATTGTCTGACATCAATGTCAAACAGAAATACACATTACACATTACAAATAAAATAGGAATTTGGACAACTCCAGGTAAATAATGCCCTCTGAAACTGGAAAAGTTGGTCAGGGTTTTCTTGATGAACTGACAGCAGAGGAAAAGTCCTTCATCTGGCCCTTCCTCACATCAATGCATATCTCCCAATCTGACATCTATGTACCACTCGTGTCTAAAGAAGTTCTCTCCAAGTCATCCTCATTATTTCTCTGTGCCATGCCAATTCCTCTGAAGTTTAATCAAGAGGAATTGTCACTTAACTTTAAAAATCTCACATTCTTTCTGACTTTCTCTTACTCTTTCTGTCATAGTAATACACTTCAAACTCACACTGGCATCTAACTTCTTGCCAAACTCTCACCACACCGAAAGACAAAAAACTCTTCTATAAAACAAACCATTTCAACCAGAAGTAGAACGCCTTGGCCAGTGAAGGGTTCAGCAAGCAGCCAGGTCATTTAAACTTTTAAATAAATTAAAGTTCTATATTAGCATTAATTGTTCCATTAAGAACCTTTAACATTCCTGAAACCTTTCCATTGCACAAAATGTTCTTGATAGTCTGAAGAACAATTTTATAATCTAAAGGATCTTTTTCCACTAAGACTTTTTCCACTCTTTTATTTTCTTTGGGAAGCTGAAAATGGTTCCCCTATGGCATTGCTGTGAAAACCCCTTTGTTTAAACCAGCCATGCATAACATTATTCCTAATATTGTGTTAGTCTCCCTCTTGCTGCCAAAACAGCCCTGACCCGTTGAGGCATGGACTCCACTAGACCCCTGAAGGTGTTTTGTAGTATATGGCACCAAGATGTTAGCAGCAGATCCTTTAAGTCCTGTAAGCTGTGAGGTGTGGCCTCCATGGATCGGACTTGTATGTTCAGCACATCCTATAGATGCTCGAATGGAAGGTGATCTGGGGAATTTGGAGGCCAAGTCAACACCTCAAACTCGTTGTGCTCTTCAAACCATTCCTGAACCATTTTTGATTTGTGGCAGAGCGCATTATCCTGCTGAAAGAGGCCACAGCCACCAGAGAATACCGTTTCCATGAAAGGGTGTACATGGTCTGCAACAATTCTTAGGTAGGTGGTATGTGTCAAAGTAACATCCACATGGATGGCAGGACCCAAGGTTTCCCAGCAGAACATTGTCCAAAGCATCACACTGCCTCCACCGGCTTGCCTTCTTCCCATAGTGCATCCTGATGCCATGTGTTCCCCAGGTAAGCGTCGCACACGCACTCGGCCATCCACGTGATGTAAAAGAAAACATGATTCATCAGATCAGGCCCCCTTCTTCCAATGCTCCGTTGTCCAGTTCTGATGCTCATGTGCCCATTGTTGGCACTTTCGGCAGTGGTCAGCATGGGCACCCTGACTGGTCTGCGGATATGCAGCCCCATACACAACAAACTGTGATGCACTGTGTATTCTGACACCTTTCTATCAGAACCAGCATTAACTTCTTGAGCAATTTTAGCTACAGTAGCTCGTCTGTTTGATCGCCTGTTTGATCGGTTTGATCGCTCCCCACGTTCATCAATGAGCCTTGGCCACCCATGGTCCTGTCGCCGGTTCACCATTGTTCCTTCCTTGGACCCCTTTTGATAGATACTGACCACTGCAGACCGGGAACACCCCACAAGAGCTGCAGTTTTGGAGATGCTCTGACCCAGTCGTCTAGCCATCACAATTTGGCCCTTGTCAAACTCGCTCAAATCCTTATGCTTGCCCATTTTTCCTAGCCTAGAAATCTAGACGCACCCTAGCGGCAGCAAATCTAATCTGCCGGGAGTGTAGTCTAGCAACTCTCGGTAGACCTGCGAGCTGGAAAAACCAAACTCTGGTCAGGCCAATCACATTGTGAATAGAGTGGGTGGGCAGACTTAACATAATGACGGCACGTCACGGCAGAGTTGCGGAGGTTCTACGTGCTACTTGTAAACAAAAAAGCTGGCGAACAGCAGTCTTTCGAATCGGCTTTGGCCGCGACTCTGGAAGACTTGGAGTTAAGATTTTCTTTGAGAAAAGAACAAAGAACGGCACTGAAGTCATTCTTAAGAAAAGAAGATGTGTTCAGAGTTTTGCCGACCGGATACTAAGTTTAATAGTTTAATCTATCAACTAACGTTAGCTCCGCTTCACCTTCTTCTTTGCTCTGGTTGGTTGTGGCTCTCATGGCGCTATCCAATTGCATGCAGAGGGAATCTGAAAGACAACCGTTTATCCCGCCCCTCGGATTGAGCCCTGCTAATGGTGAGTTTCCAGACCCAACATCTTGATGTGGGTCTGGCTTGTCAGGCTACATTTTTCCTGCTTCTAACATAGCAACTTTGGGGACAAAATGTTCACTTGCTGCCTAATATATCCCACCCACTAACAGGTGACGTGATGAAGAGATAACAGTTTTGGCAGTGGCTCAGCGGTTCATGTAGGTTGTCTACAAACCGGAAGGTTGGTGGTTCAATCTCCGGTTCCACCTGACCAAGTGTCAAGGTGTCCATGAGCAAGACACTTAACCCCAGCTGCTCCCGACGAACTGGATGGCGCCTTGCATGGCAGACACCGTTCGGTGTATGAATGGGTGAATGTGAGGCAATATGTACAGCGCTTTGGATGGCCATGGGTCTGTTGAAAGCGCTATATAAATGCATTCCATTTACCATAACAGTGTCATAATGTTATGCCTGATCGGTATATATCTCAGGAATATAAAACACTGATTTGCGAGATGGTCAACAGCCACAGAAGAAAAGATCAATCCTCAATGCTACTAATCAGCTCATTTGATAATGTCCATACAATGAAAGTTAAGCATTTGTCAATCTTATTTTGTGCTCTACAGAAGAAAGTCAAACAGGTTTGGAACAACATGATGGTGAGAAACAAGGACACTTTTAATTTTTGGGTTGTAAATTTCCATCCATTAGCCCAAAAACCGAAAACTAATGACGTGGTCAAAAGGAATTCTGCGTGTAAGCCTTTTCAGCCTTTCGGTGAAGTTCTTTTAATTTATTGATATCTCATTTTAAATCTGACTCCATTAATAATTTTATCTGACTCCAATTCTATCTGACTCCATAAAGTGTGTTACATTTAGAGTTTATCAGCTGATTTGAAGATTAGTTGCGATTTAATTTAGATCAATGATTTTTCGTAGTATCACTTATTTTCAAATATTAATATCCTCCATGGGACACGGAGTCGCAAATAGGCTAAGCGTCCAGATTTCGCTTGCTCCAACGGTCACAGATTAGTCAGTTCTGATATTACAGAGGATTGCAGGGTGAACTATCTTACCTCTAAGTGAGTCACACATGTGCACTCATAATAAAACATGTAATTTTAGTGATAGTCACGGAAACTGCAACTTATAATAACAGTGGCAGGTCAGAAATCAGGTTTTCCCTCATGCATGGCTCAATGCTCCCGCTATGGAGTTCCCAGTATGGCCTGCCCTGGCAGAGAGATCTGCGGTAACCCCTACAAAACCCCGCATGGACATGAATAAAATAATGATTTCAGAAAGATACAGAATAAATCAAGATTAACATTTATTTTGGCCAGACCGGAAAAGTAAATAAGTAAACAAGAATCCATGGTACACAACTGATCAGCGTAAAAACATAAAACACAATTGCAAAGCAATATGAAAATAATTTAAAAGAGTCATCATGTCTGGCACATCTACATGCAGTTTGCACGGGGGGTCTGATTGCAGAATATTCCCCCAGAGAGTTAGAACATCCAGCCTTAAATACTCCAACCAGAACAAAAGGGCAGTAAATATTTGCAACACCCCCACCTGGTTTTGGGGGAGTGGATCAGATATCTTTGAAGAGACTACTCAAAGGAGAACTGAATTCTCATTAGTTTTCCAATCTTTCTAATACTACCAGTGACTGCAGTGAAACTGAGACCATTTTACCATTCGCACTGAGACCTTTAAAAAGACATCAAACATGAAAGGGATAAAACAATAGATTTACAAAATACATCATCACTGGTATATCTGCATTTGGTGACTTGAAACCAGGACAAGGAGAGGGCAAAATGGGGAGGGGGGAGGAATGTTTGTCAGGGTGTTGTCACAGTTTCTGTGAGATATTTTCCTCAAGATTAGTGACTTTTATTGTTCAATTACTGAGGTGTGTATCTCAGCTTTTGTCTTAGCAACAAAACCGACTCTTACAGGGTGAACTATCCCTTTAACTTGGCTGTGTAAAACACCTTTTATACCGCAATTAGTCCAGGTCCGGTTGATATTCAGAACAACAGTGCTCTTGCTCATGTGATATTTCTTAAATAACAACTTTGGGCAGTCATTTGTTTTTGTTTGTAATGTTTGCATGTCAACCAGACAGACCTGATTAGTATTCAGGCCAAAAAGGAATGCTCAATGAATGTGTTAACACCAAGCATCCTAATTCATGCCGACACATCTGTGTAAGAGCAGCCCTGTCCTCTGAGAGTTCCCAGGATGAGGCTGTGCTGCACTCACACTGACGAGCACTTTGCTCTGATAAATAAACAGACTAATTATTCCCTTATTTGCTTATATCTATAAAGCAAAGAACACATGTCTGATCAGAATCTCATCCTCCCAGCTTCACCACAAGCCCTTAATGTTAAGTTTTTTTTATTCTTTCACTCCCCCTCTCCATCTTTCATTTTTTCCCATGACTACTTTAATATGTGGTGGCTGATAGATCGGTACAGCTGAGAAAATGAGAGAGCAACTGATATAAGCCTCTGCTTTCATTCCCAACATATGAAACAATGGGGGAGAAGTGAAGAGAAAGAAATCTAATAAAATGTCTTCAATTAAAGTGGAATCAGGCGGTGTTGTCTGTCAGGTTTGGGGTGGATTAGACTAGAGCTGCGGCTCTCCTCTCTCTCACTCTGGAGCGGGTAATGGCATTATGTGAGCTGCATACTCATCTCCAGACATTCTTCGCCCCGTTCCTTTGCTTTCTGTAAGAATCACGTTTAGGATTAGGAAGCTAAAATGCTCAAGGATCATTTTGCTGGAAATTAGGACAGATTCTGTTGATTGACCCCCTCTAATCGCTTTGATTTCCCCTCTTTACTGAAATGAGGTGTCACAGGCAACTTGCACAGGAGAGTGAGTGTGTAATTACAGTTGTGCCCTTTGTTTTCCTGCACACTTCTAGAACCACAGCAGGGGAAACACATAGCAAAGGTTTGTGTATGTCATGCACAAGTATGTAGAAATAACATATTTCACAAATACGGTACCCAGTATTCCAGTATTTTCTTTAAGCATTAAAGCATAAAGTAAATCTCATTGTAATTTTATAATTGTTTATAATACAGTGGATATAAATAGTCTACACACCTCTGTTAAAACTATTTTTGTGATGTAAAATGAAACAAAGATAAATCATATCAGAACTTTTGCACCTCTACAGTTTTCCTCTATCGATTTGACACATTTCTCCAAATGAATGTAATTGTTCTCAAAACAACTAACACAGCAAACTAAACGAATGAAGCCCTGCATTTTATTAAAGTAATGCATTTATCAAAAAGGCTGGGGCACAGACTCAGCGAGGGGTGGCACATTTAAATTCATGTAAACAGTGAACCAGTATAAATAGCCCTAAATTGGAGGTAATACTACTGTATATTATTGATAACAAAACATATTATTCTGCGTGAAAACGAATTCAAAATAAGTCACTTGAAATGTGATATGAAATAACAAATAACTCAATTAATAATTAGTAATTTATTTATTGGTTGCATAGATATGAATTGTGATGGTATACGGCACATAAATGATAGTTCATAAATGGCAAAACCTTTAGAGTATGCATTTGAACAATACAAAATATGTAGCAAAAGAGGTTACCTTTGTTGAATTAACTTATTTTTAGAATAATTAGTGGGGCCTGTGATACATATTTATTATGTACATATTTACTAGGAGTGTAACTTCAAATTACTCATGGTTCAGTTTGTATCACGGCTTTAGAGTCACTGTTTCAGTATGGTTCAGTATGTGCTGTATGCAGGGAAAAAATAACTGTCAAATAAAAATAAAGAAAATAATAAAAAATAATCTAGCTAAGCAACAGCACAAATACATACAATTAGAGCAAATATACTAATAAAATAAACTGTGCTTTTCAGGTTTTTCTGGTAGGTCTTCCAGGTACAGAAATTGAATAAAGTAATCAAATGTAAAATAACATTGCATATTTGACTGTTTAAATTAAAGATGGTTCCTTATTAAAGTTACAAAAGCTATTCTGTTTTGAGAACAATGACTTGAGTTTAGAGAAATGTGTCAAATCGATTGAGAAAAATTGTAAATGTAAAAATTACAACCTAAGTGACACATACCAGAGAAAAAAGATAATAAAATCTTAAAATAACCTAACTACAAACAGTTAATGTGCACACACACTTTTATAATGCACGTGGCGGTGTTCAGAATGATCAAATCAAGTTCATGTGAATTACACACCTGTCTTCACTTGAAGTGACTAACTCTAAATAAATGTCAGCTGTTCTCATAAGATTTTTCTGACATCTTCTTGGTTGCATGCTACTACAAGAGCCATGTGCCACAAGGAAATGAACGAAACATCAATAGGATTCAACATAATCATTGTCGAAAGGTATCTGTAAAGTGAGGGCAACAAAACCATTTCCCAGGCATTTCACATAACATGGAACACAGTGTGACGACATTCATAAACAAGAAAGTATGAGACAACATGACATTATCAAGAACAGGGTGTCCCTCCAAAACTGATGAGGAGAAAACTGGTCATGGAGGTTGTCAAAAGGCCTACAGAAACATCAAACGAGTTGCAGCTCATTTGGCAAGTACTGGTTGCTCCCTACATGTGACAACTATTCACCATCTGTCTTGGCTATGGGGCAGGGTGGGCCTTTTCTGACAAAAAAAATAAAAAATAAATACAAATCCAAGTTCAGCTAATGTTTGCAAAAAACATAATTCCAGTCTCCCAAAACCATGTGGAAAAAGGTGCTATGGTCTGATGAGACCAAGATTGAACTTTGTGGCAAACATTATAATTGGTGCAAAAGCAACAACACATCAGCAAAATAACTCCAGAGTGAACCATGGTGATGGCAGCATCATTCTTTGGGATGCTTTTCTTCAGCTGAAACTGAGACTATAGTGAAGGTGGAGGGAATTGTGTGCTCCATGCACATCTAAATTAACAAAAGAATGACTTCAGTAAAGAAATATGAAAGGGGGGGTGAAATGCTGTTTCATGCATACTGATCTTTTGGCACTGTTAAAGACTTGGATTCCCATGCTAAACATGGACACCGTTTCATAAGCTAAGGTGGACGTTTAATGGGAGTATTTCTTTGCCAAAATTAGTACTTCCTGTTAGTCATAAGTTTCGGAAAGTTTTTTTCGATCATGGGTCCGCTTGACGTCAACAGGGCGGAATTTCCTTGTATGGGCCGTACGGACAATTCTACCGGAAGAGTGCGCGCGCGAGAGAGAGAGAGCGTGAAAGCAATAGGCTACGCCCATCAGAGCACTGGCTCGTACAGATGGAATTTGCTTTTCCGGATCAACAACTGAGTTGCGCAAATATTTATGTCTGTTCCCTGCATTTCGGTGCCGATTGTTTTATAAACAAGGCCCAGTTCGACGCCGGATTTTCAGATCGCCTAATACTGAAGGATGGAGCGGTCCCAACGATAAAGGTCCCAACGTTGGAACCGCAGGTTTGACTGCTTCAAATGTCTGTTTTTGCCTATGCCCATCAAGTAGCCCAAACATGATCACGTATTGATCAATGGAGCATGCGATATATAGTGTGTGTACATTTGTTTAGCTGGCCACTGTATGTGTATGTTTGTGTATTGTAAAAGCACTCCAAACAACAATACACAAAGAATGGGGAAATATGTTGAACTAAATAAGCGCGGTTCTTCATTCAAATGCGCTACTATTCCATGTCTTTCTATGTAAACACTAGCCTGACGCGCAAAACCAGTCCGCTTACTACAAATCATGTCTTCACAAACCACGCGTAAACACACACACACACACACACACACACACACACACACATACACACACACACACACACACACACACACACACACACACACACACACACACACACACACACACACACACACACACACACACACACACATTGTAACACTCGCGCTTGACATGGTGTTCTAAATAACACAAGCCGCTAAACATATTATATAGTTAGTGTAACTTATACCACATAGTCGACGTCCTGCTCTAGTCATTTTTGCTGCTGCTCCTGTTCAACTTCAGCCTCTGGGTCTGATTCCGGATCATAGATGTATGGCTGTATCTGATTAAAAGCCATTTTTTATGTTGAATAAAGTTTTTCCCCGCTTTTAGGGATGACGCAGCTTTCAGACGCACTCAACACAGTAACAGCGGCGCGCGCTCGACATTCTTTAGCTCCGCCCACACGATACGCCCCCAGCCGCACGGCTTTTTCCGGAAAGACTCGGAACAGCGCATCTTTCTTTTATAATTATAATAAAAATAAAGACTTTTCGGAGATATGCAGGATGCAGTGCTACTCTATAGGTACTCAAGATTGACATGAGACTGACTGAAACTGAGTGTCCCCCCCCCCCCCCCTTTAATGTTTTGGAATGGCCTAGCCAGAGCCCAGTGCTGAAACCTATAGAAAATCTGTGGTGGGACCTAAAGAGGCTGAGCTCGTGCAATTTGGTGAGATCGTGCAAATTGTAGCCTCTTTTGCCTACTTTTAGTGGAGATGAGTGGTACCTGGTGGGGTCTTCTGCTGTTGTAGCCCATCCGCCTCAAGGTTGTGCGTGTTGTGGCTTCACAAATGCTTTGCTGCATACCTCGGTTGTAACGAGTGGTTATTTCAGTCAAAGTTGCTCTTCTATCAGCTTGAATCAGTCGGCCCATTCTCCTCTGACCTCTAGCATCAACAAGGCATTTTCGCCCACAGGACTGCCGCATACTGGATGTTTTTCCCTTTTCACACCATTCTTTGTAAACCCTAGAAATGGTTGTGCGTGAAAATCCCAATAACTGAGCTGATTGTGAAATACTCAGACCGGACCGTCTGGCACCAACAACCATGCCACGCTCAAAATTGCTTAAATCAACTTTCTTTCCCATTCTGACATTCAGTTTGGAGTTTAGGAGATTGTCTTGACCAGGACCACACCCCTAAATGCATTGAAACAACTGCCATGTGATTGGTTGATTAGATAATTGCATTAATAAGAAATTGAATAGGTGTTCCTAATAATCCTTTAGGTGAGTATATATATATATATATATATATATATATATATATATATATATATATATATATATATATATATATATATATATATATATATATATATATATATATATATATATATATATATATATATATATATATTCAGAATAGAGAATTGGCAGGAAGTGGGAGAGAGAGGGGGGCGAGATAGAGAAAGGATCACAAACCAGTTTTCAAACTTTTAACAATTGTAATGGCACGTCTAACGATTATGTTCAGTTTTGGTTTCGTTTTCTCTGTGTTCTGTTCCTGTTTTTCCTTCATTGGAGCAGTACAGAATAGAGAATTGGCAGGAATTGGGAGAGAGATGGGGGCAAGATTGAGATTGAAAGGACCACAAGCCAGGACTCAAACTTGTAACAATTGTAATGGCCTGCCGCCTGAGTAACGATTACGTTCAGTCTTGGTTTCTTTCCCCTGTGTTCTATTCCTGTTTGCCTGTGTTCCTTTTGCTATTTTGTGTCCATGTTTTTTGATTGAGGTTTCACATGTTCCTAGTTACGTTAATTATCCCTGTATTAAAGCCCTTAGTTTCATTCTTTCTAATGTCCGGTATCGTATGTTACCGTGGTTGTGTTTGTTAGTTCTCCAGCGATCTCTTGAGGGTTCTGTTTAGAAATATTAAAGGCTGTCTTTGTTATCCAACTCATTCACCATGCCACAGCCACACCCTGACAGCCCGAAGCGCATCTGTGCTACATGTCAGAGCGCTACCTATGACTTTTTGATTTATGGCCTATAACTTCCCCCAATTAATAATATAATTGTATCATTTTAAAACAATGATTAAACGTGTCTCACAAAAAAATTGTAACAGTAGCAAACATTGGCCTCTAGTAAACCTGTTTGATGTTCAAAATTTGTTTTATTATTATTTATTTTTTTTCATTTATGATTCAATCCCTGTAATTACACAGAAACAAATAAATCACAGGCTCAAATATTTTCTCAAAGTCAGTTAAAGGGATCCCATGGTGTTGAGACTTGTATGGCTTAATATAACATAAATTATGTATCTTACTGAAATATGTAGTTGAAAACCCATGATAGATTCACGTTATTTAAAAAATCCATTATATATTTGGACAATGGGCAGCGGCATTTTGTTTGCGTTCTAGGTTGATGACGTAGAATGGTTGCACTCAGCAATCAACTGGCTCTACCCGTAGCTATTTTTACCACAACACAACTCGAAAAATGTTTCAGAGTTAAACAAAACCAATCAACTGCTTTGTAATTGCATTTAAAACACACTCAAACACACATATGCACACAAACACTCTCACACACACATACACAACAACAAATCGGCACGCGCGTGCACGCTCACACACACACACACACACACACACACACACACACACACACACACACACACACACACACACACACACACACACACACACACACACACACACACACACACACACACACACACACACACACACACACACACACACACACACACACACACACACACACACACACACAGGGGGGGTTTTGTGAAATGTGGGGACATTCCATAGGCGTAATGGTTTTTATACCATACAAACCGTATTTTCTATCCCCTTACACTGCCCCTGCCCCTAAACCTACCCATCACAGGAAACTGCGCAGTTTACTTTCTGTGAAAAAAACCTTGTTCTGTATGATTTATAAGCATTTTGAAAAGTGAGGACATGGGTAACGTCCTCATATTTCACCCTCTTTTTGTAATACCTATGTCATACTCATGTCATTATACACATTTGTGTCCTGATATTTCACAAAAAACATGCCCCCCCCCCCCCCCCCCACACACACACATCTGACAGACTGCTCTGTTCTCAATCGAGATGTGAATGGGCTGCCCTCGTCAGTCTCCACGACAGGGGCTGAATCTGAAATTGCCCCTAAAACCTGAATCACTATTCCCTACGTTATCCACTAATACAGTTCACTTGATGAGTGTGTGAATTCGGATAGCCGCTGTGTGTACATCAGCTGTACACTCATTATTGCGGTTCAATGTGGGATTGAAAGAGTACACTCAATAACCTCCATTATCAAATAGTGCCCTATTTGAGGGTATAGGGGGCTATTTCGGATTCAGCCAGGGAGTGCTGGCCTGCCGAATCTGGACCAGGTGACAAACTAGGCAAGTCAACCTCATGTATAGCATTACAGCTGATTGAGCGTGTGTGCGCGCACAGTGCGTGGATGTATGTGTGTGAGCGCGCCGATCTATTGGTGTGTCTGTTTGTGTGTCTGTGTGTGTGTGAGAGAGAGTTTGTGTGCATGTGTGTTTTAAGTGCAATTACAAAGCAATTGATTGGTTTTGTTTAACTCTGAAACATTTTTCGAGTTGTGTTGTGGTAAAAATAGCTACGGGTAGAGTCAGTTGATTGCCGAGTGCAACCATTCTACGTCATCAACCCAGAACGCAAACAAAATGGCGCCACCCATTGTCCAAATATATAATGGATTTTTTAAATAACGTGGATCTTTCATGGGTTTTATACTACATATTTCAGTAAGAGACATAATATATGTTATATTATCCATACAAGTCTTGACACCATGGGATCCCTTTAACACTTAAAGTATTAGCGACCCGAGACGTCATTCACTCCCCTCCTCCTCATTAATTTTTTAAAGTTAGACATCAACCTTCTTAGTATTCCTCAATCAATCCATTTTAAACAATATAACAAGAAAAAAAAAAAAAAAAAAAAAAAAATATATATATATATATATATATATATCATTGAATGCCTGTTTTTCCACTAGTTTTTTGTCAAATTTGTATACGGTCGCTAACGACCCAAGGTGTGTACGATTGTAAGTTTTTTTTTTCTGCACAATAATAAATTAATCTATAATGACAAAATAAGTACAATTCACTTTTATTCCACAAGGTGGCAATGTCTGATACACAATGATTAAGTGACATTTCACTCATACTTACTGCAGGCTGAAAACGAAACAATAATATTTATAATCTCCAAAACTTGAAATGGCTCAGCGATTTACTGCAGAGCAAGTACTGAACACATTCAAATATTACTGTCACTGTCACTGGTGAAGGAAGCTGTCAGTGATCAAAATATTTATTTTGAAGACGTTGAAAATGAGTTTTGTGAATATGCGTGAGATCACAAATATGAGCCAGATGCTGAATGTACTGGTAAATGAGCTCTGACGAGGAAAGTGATGATGGTATGAATGTTTGGTGAAACAGTCATGCATTTAAGAGTTAAGAGGCAACTATGCTCATTTTGAAGTCCTTAGACCCTATTTTAATGATCTGAGCACTTGGTCAAAAGCGCATGGCGCAGGTGCACTTAGGACGTGTCCGAATTTCCCTTTCCCTGTAAAAGCCAGTTGCGCTTGCACCATGATGGATTTGCTATTTACGTGGCGGAATTTACAAGCGGAAACACTCTCCAGAGAGGAATCCTTTTGTGTGCTGCTGCGTGTCCCTGTGTGTGCGACAAGCAGAGTGTATGCGTGTTGTGCACCTGCCTACAGGTCTTGACTTTTGACCAGGTTTGTTTTGGTCAATGCAATGGCACAGTTGTTTTCAGTTGCCTCAGAATAGCAATGCGTCAACAATACGCCTGAACACACCTCGTTTTCAGAGCAGCACACCCATGGGTGAACAGATGCGAGTGCATTTGCTATTTAAACAACGTGGCACTGGAAGTGAAAATAATAACTGCATCTGGCTGAAACTATAGCAAAAAACACTTGCGTCACACTTGGTGTCACGTTGTGCCGGGTGTATGATATGGCCTCTTATGTTTTTCTTTCTTTGAGTGATTGTAGTGATAACGTTCTTATAAAGCCTTTGGGATTTTTTTTTCTTACCCTGCAAATGCATATAAACTGTGCAATCTAAAGAATTAACATTTTCCATATGCAGTAAGAAAGAGCATGTTTTACAAGAAAGTTGAATGATTTAATCAGCTTTTAACACGAAACTAGACAGGATTAGAGCTCACCTGGAGTGAGAAAGAGTGGAAGAAACAGCAGTGAAAGGTACACCCACCAGGGACTAAATACCGGCAATTAAGGGTACATTACTGGTACATAATTAACCCTTGAAACATTAATGCCTTTGTATTATTTATCACTAGACCTACTTCCTGCTTTAAAGACTCACTCAATCAGCCTCATTTCTTACTCTGAGGTAAGCCATTGTGTGCTCACAATCTGAAGACCTAGCCTTAAATCTTTAGCGCATTTGTGACGCTACTGGTTCTGTGGGCTTAGTGGCTCTTGGCTCTGTGGCAGAGCAGTGTTAAATTAACAGAGACCTCCCTGACCTCTTCCTGTTAATGCAGCTATAGCAGTATGACACACCATGCCAAAAGTCAACTGTCCCCTGTTTCACAACACAATTCAATTACAATAGCTAGCTCTGAAAAAAAAAGAAAAAAAAAAGAAAGGAAAACCCCCAAAAAACTTAATTAGATTGAAAAAGAAAAGTCAATGCCAAAAAAATACAATCCGTGCTTCTGGTAATGCAACTGTTTTTATTTTTGCACAGTGACCTGCGACCCAGCACAACATTAAAATTGTCAAGTAAATATAACAAAAATGTCCTTAAAATCAGACATCATGAACAGAGCCATTGCACAGGGCCTCATGTTTTATGGGGGGCTTTCCAAATTTGACGAGGGTATCATGAATTGACTATGGCCCAGGATTATAAAAACTTTTCAGAGAATAAAATAGTAAAAAAACAAGAATTTATTGTAATACGTTTTAACTATTTGCAAATAATACTTTTTATTTTAAAATATGCACACATTCACTCTAATCATATGCCTAATCATATGCCTGCTCTGTTGATGTTTCTTGTCTTGTCACATTCCAATGAATTACATTAATCAGAATCACATAAACCATATATAGGCCTATTCATTTCAAATTCACAATGGCAACATTTGACAAAAAAAGTTGAGTAGATCACTTGATTGCATTCGGTCGTTTAATATTTCTATTGTATAACAGTTGACATTTATTATGTTTAGCCTATACCTTACCTTGAACTTTTGCACCATTAAATCATTGTGTTGGAATTCGCTCTGTTAATTCACAAAAGCGACCAGCCTAAAAATTTAACATATTAAAAATTTTTATCACCATGCTCGCGATGGCCCTGCCGGTGTATATCTTACTGACCCCAAACTATACAACAAAAGACAAATAGGAACTTTTTTTACCTCCCCTTTTATAAATAGATAAGCCTATTTATTTTGTATAAGAATATGATTATATGTTTAGGTGTATTTTATTATATTTAGCATTTTTTTTTCCTGCAACAACTGTATCATAACCACCAGTTGAGAAACTTGCCCCTAGAGGGTACAAATTAACACCATAGAGTAATTTGAAAGAAAAATATATTTTAACACATACATAATTCAAAATCTATTTTCAAGCTGAAGATTATCTCATTGTATTTAACATAATGCTGGGGGTGTGTTGACCTTTTTTCCATAATGCATGAAAATCTGCTTGTAAAGCAGGCAAGGCATGAGTTGAACATGAATGAACTGACGCATTCTTTTCAGATCTCTGAGTTTGAGCCACAAAAGAAAAGTTTGCTTCCCCTTCACACACTCTCAGATCTCATTGCAGCGATATAGGTGAAACCACGATCAATCATTTTCTTGGAGAGAAAAGTCACAATCAATATAAAATCTGGGGGGAAAAAAACCTTATGTGAAAATTGGGCCAGGTTTATGACTGAGAGATTCATGCTCCACTGTGGTATGACCAAACAGACCATTGATCATCATTCGCTGGAATTTTCATAAATGGTTACCTTCTCCCTGGATCATATGTCATGCACAGCTGTAAGTGCGTGAATTACTGACGTGTATTGTCAAATCAGTCAAAGTCAGAGGACGTTTTTGACAACCTTCTGAACTGTACAGCAGGAAATCATGTAATCACATGCTCTGTATGGCATTGCGCAGGTATACGAATGTAATCTCCCTTACCCAGCTGCCACACTGACATCCACATCAGTATCTTCTAGCATTCAGTTGTGCATTTCTTATTACACCACAAACACAATGCATTGAAATAATGTGGTAAAATGGGGCAGTTAGGTTGTTCCTGAAACCATTCAGTACATGATAAAAATGTTAAAGAACAGTAGATTCAGAAGAAATTTATGCTCCATCCCCATCAAAACAGTGAACACCTTCCTCCTCCCCACAGTAAATGTGATTACATAAAGCCAGTGGCTCTAAATGCCTGTCTGTTTCTCTGCAGGAGTAATCATATATCTCTCACAAATAACTGACAGCACCAGAATCCGTGCACAGAGATCTCCTGCTAGGCTCTGAAATACTCTAAAAGCTTTCTCATCTCGTTAGACGTCTGTAATGTATTCATTTAGAGCCTGTTTCACTTTGCGCGCCTCTTTACAAGCTCACTCTTATGGAAAATTTAAAGCCTTTTCACTGCACTGATTATTCATAAACACATCTAGCCGACTGTAGATAAATGTTGTCTGTTTTATTTCCATGGAGGAAAGAACGTTCATTTGCATCGCATCAATCTCTCTCTATTTCCTCATGTATAAGGAGACATTGGCAGGGGTACGAATTCCCAAGAAAGTCACAGATGGATTGGACCACAGACAAGTCAGACGTATTGAGGTTGAAAGCTGTAATCGTTTTATGCACAAAATCCAGTCACCGTCACCTTGGAGGGAATGAAACAAAATAAGTTTTATATGCAGTTCAGTTAATACTAACAATGTCAGTGGAACCTAATTTTTACATCAAATTTCATCAGTCAGACGGATAGAGCACATCCTGAGCCAGTTAGTCTTAATCCATTTGGGAAATGAAGGAACTTTTCAACCAAACGGTTGAGTTTATTCACAGTTTACAGCCTTGAATCTTGACTGGCCTTATGTGGGCGATAGGAGCATGTTTTTAAAAGTTAGTCTATGCATTGCAATGTTATATTGAGGACTGGATATGACTTGAGGATTACAGCAGCAAGTGAAAGCAAAGGAAGTATGTTTATATCACAGCAGCTCTTGAGACCCTCTGTCAATGAACAGGTCACCCTCTGTATAACCTGCAGGGCCATAGACCTTGGGAAGGAAGCACAATGTGAACAAAGTGGTCTGGCAAGCAGACAATAATAAGATCAATATCTAGCAGTGACTAGTGAACACATGAAAAGTGCTGTAGGCCTCCATTTTGATTTAGTGCAATGGCCTGGGTCCAAAATACAACTAAAGGCGTAAGGCTTTCTGAGGATCAGGGCACCAGACTGAAAAAAGGGAGCTATTGGCTTCTAAACAGAAACATATGGGAGCCTTTAAAAAACCCTGACCCCCTTACTGACCCCAAACTTTTGAACTGTATAGTGTACAATATTACTAGTAGTTGTATACTAATAATAAATAAAACAAAAAGTTGAAAACGTTTACTTTATTTATCTGTTGTGAATATCTATCTTTAATTACACATTATGATTCAAACGACCAGTTAGTAACATATATGCACACCACAGTGGATCCCATTTCATTTTGAATTGTACAAAACTAAAAAATTATCTGTGGTTCAATGAAGGAGTCATTTGTGAATTCAGTAATGGCTCTGAACAACTTACTGACTCAGTGAGTCTGATTCAAACTGCTAACTCATGAGTGAATTAATCGGTCACACTTTAGTTTAGGGTCCAATTCTCACTATTTACTAGCTATGACCTTTTCCTCAATAAACTCCTAATTACTGTTTATTAATAGTTAGTAAAGTTGTTAAGTTTAGGTATTGGGTAGAATTACAGATGCAGAATATGGTTATGCAGAATAAAGCATTAATGTGTGCTTTATAAGTACTAAAACAACCAATATCCTAGTAATATGCATGCTAATAAGCAACTAGTTATTAGTGACAACTGGACCCTAAACTAAAGTGTTACAGAATAATCTTATTAACCTGCTTTTTAAAAAGAACCAGTTCAGATCAGACATCATGGTTATTACGTCTTTTTTATTACGTGTATCATGGAGTGCAGTGACTGCTTATTGAAAAAGCAAATGGACACACACAGGTGTTCCTGAGTGACTAATTTGTAAATTGTTTTAAAAGTTAATTTTTTGTCGCATTTGTGACCGCTTTAGAAGTAGCAAGGAGCCCTGAAATGTTGGAGAATCAAATCGGCTAACTGCTTCACACAGCAGCAACTTTGACAAAGTTACTGAACTCCATTCTTGTTGGAATGGATCCGTGAGTGTTCCTGATCATTAAGTTCGGTTAAGTTAGTCTGGTCATAGCTTCTGGTAGAATGGAGTGAAAAAGCAAGGTGTTAACTTTCCCACAGGCTTCCCTAAGGCCTCACTGCTCAAGCTGAAAACACAGGCTGACATACAGCACACACACATAGACACAGAGAAAGAGAGATTAAAGGAAGTTTGGATACATGCCTGGGGCCTCCTTTATATAGGGAGATTTTACTGTTCTGGGGGAGAGGATGGGTTTGATCCCTCACTTATTTCTCCCTCGCATTTCTGAATGATTCTACAGAGAGACGACCACTTAACCTCCTCGCTTCTTCCCTGAAGCCACCCTGAAGTACACAATCCCTAACAGATGAAGGAAACCTTAATATATGGACTGTATCTTCTGGCTTACCTTAGGAGGTTAGGATGGCTTTGCTGCACTAATACTAGTGTATATATACTCCATAAAGTAACAGGAAGGAGAAAAGGAGTTTAAAGAGAAAGTTCACCCAAAAATTACACTTATGTCATTATTTAGGCTGTCATGCATCAAAATGAGAAAAAAAGTGATCCAAACTACATCTGCATAATATTCAGTCTTGTAAAATCACACAATACCTTTGTGTGATGAACAGACTGAAAATATGACAAAAACAGCTGCATGTTGACATTTTCAATGAATGACAACTTAAAAGATGTACATTTCTAATATTAGTTCACTGAATGTCATGACAGTCCTGTATAACTTTCTTTCTTCTGTACAACATACTATTTTGAGGAATGACTCAATGAAAGACATTGATACCCAGAAGTATTCTGTTACTAACATTCTTCAAAATATTGTCTTTTTTGTTCACAGAAGAACATAAGAGGCATGAGTGTGAGTAAAAGATGACAGAGTTTTCCTTTTGGGGTGATTTATCCCTTCAAATGACAGTTTGTTCCTCACACAAATCCATATACACAGTGAAGGAAGAGTCCTTTAGTCTGTAGTCTTTATGTCAAGCTGTGTTGTTGTTGAATACTGTTAGAAAGGCACAGCTTTCTTCTTATAAAGATTTGAAACCAGATATATGTTGTTGTTTCCTTTGTTGACTCTTTTTGTCCCTTGATGATCTTTCCTCCCCCTTCATCATATTATAGTTTATTGGACTTTGCAGGAGAGATGTTTTTTGAGAAAGTTTCTTGCTTTCTTCTTTCCAGCATGGCAAGTGCAAAGTGCAAAGACCAACCGAGGGCATGTTGTTGTGGTCAGTTGTTTAAAATTGTTCTGAGAGTCAGGGCCTTCAGTCTGACCACAGACCTTTTGAGGGGCATGAGCTGAAACTGAAAAAGGGCACCCTAAGAGCAACTGCATGTCTGTTCACCTACCCCTAACAATCTATTATTAAGGTACATGCTTTATTTCCACTTTTTGAATATTTTATTCATTTTTATTGAGAAAAAAAAAGCCTTTTCGAATTTCTATGCGATGGGAAAAGGGAGTAGAGCGAGTTCAGCAAAAGGTGGATTCAAATCTCAGGTCGATTTATGACAAAACTCCAAACCATGTACTTTACCCCTACGCTATTGCTGCTGTAATTAATTCGGTGTCTTCCAATTTTGGCTGGCCCAACCAGACCTTTAGTGAAAAAGGTGGTCTATTTGCATGTAATGTAAATGACAACATTACTGTACATTAATGTTTTACTATGTACACACACACACACACACACACACACACACACACACACACACACACACACACACACACACACACACACACACACACACACACACACACACACACACACACACACACACACACACACACACACACGCACACGCACACACACACACTACAGTTTATCTACAGTTTATTTTTATTGTTCAAAAGTGACGGAAAAGACTTATACAAATGCTGTTCTTTTGTAGCCTAGAAATCTAGACACACCCTAGCGGCAGCAAATCTAATTTGCAGCCAGGGTCGTCTAGCAACTCTCCGTTGGCTTGCGAGCTGGAAAAACCAAACTCTGTTTAGACCAATCACATCGTGTATAGAGTTGGTGTGCAGGCTTAACATAATGACGGCACAGTTGCCTCGGTTCTGCGTGCTACTTGTAAACAAAGAAGCTGGCGAACAGCGGTCTTTCGAATCGGCTTTGGAAGACTTGGAGTTAAGCTTTTCTTTGAGAAAAGAACAAAGAATGGCACTGAAGTCATTCTTAAGAAAGGAATATGTGTTCGGAGTTTTGCCGACCGAATACGGCGAAAGTTTAATCTATCAACTAGCTCCGCTTCACCTTCTTCGTTGCTCTGGTTGGTGGTAGCGCTATCCATATTGCGTGCAGAGGAATTTGAAAGACAACTGTTTATCCCACCACTCGGATTGAGCCCTGCCAATGGTGTGTTCCTAGACCCAACATCTTGATGTGGGCCTGGCTTGTCAGGTTCGTTCTTTTGAACTTTCTATTAAAAAAATCCTGGTATTCAAAGAAATTGCATCATGATTTCCACAAAACTATTAAACAGCACAAATGTCTTCAACACTGAATATAATAAGAAATGTTTCTTGAACATTAAGGGAAGGATCATATGACACTAAAGAATCGAGTAATTGCTGCTGAAAATTAATCTTTGTCATCACATGTTAAAATATATTTATATTTTAAAATGTAATAATATTTCACAATTTTACTGTATTTACTGTATTTTTTAATCAAATAAATGCAGCCTTGGTTAGCATAAGAAACATATATATTTTTTAAAGTGTACAAATTCCATACTTTAGAATATATGTATATATAATGACCCCCCCCCCACATTATATTTGTATTAATTTAAACAGCTCTTTGTGAAATAATACAAAAGGTTCTCCTGCAGCATTAAATTAAACATACTCACAAAAGAATGTTACATTACAGATGAATAATTACAAAAATGAAGCCACACCTAATTGTAATTTGCACAGTCATAATGATTCAAAAAAGTGAATACAGGGTCATACATTTTTATGTAAAAAGAAAATGGCTATGTTGCAACTTGCAAATCATCACAAGTGATGTACAGAGTGTCTAGGCTGATCTGATGTAATGTTACATCAGCCTTCATTCTTATTTACAGAACACTGTATCAGGCTTCACTTACATTGCTTTGTCTACACACACACACACACACACTACCCCCCCCATCTCTCTCTCTCTCTCTCTCTCTCTCTCTCTCTCTCCCACACACACACACACACACACACAAACACACGCATAAACTCGTACAGTAACTAATGCCATGTGGTTTGACCTAGATTCAATTCCATTATCTATATCAACATTAATAATGACAAACAGATCACACAGTCAGTCTACAAACCTGGAAAGAGGAGTTTGTTATCAGTCTATTGTTTGCTCACTTGCTAATCAGAACACGTCTACAACAAGTGCAGTGAAATGGGCCTTTGAAAGAACGAGAGAAAACAGCAAGTGTTTAAAATGAGAGCCGGATGCCTTTGAATGATCTGCATGTCACATGATGAAACGTGAGAATTGGATACTACTGCTGAAGCATCATGACTCTGGGCTACACTAACCACAAAAAGAAACACCCTCTTTACTCACACAATACACAGTACATTACAGGATAAGATGAAAAGAGGAAGATAAACAGTAAAGGAGGGAAAGGGGGAGTATTTGAGACACTAAAAAGGCCAACGACAGAGAGAAAAAGAGGAGGGAGAAGCCACTTCACATTGCATTTGTTTAGACTTGTCACAGCGTATCAGAAGTTTGCTTTACTTTGAGAACACCTTCCATTCAGGCCTATCATGTGCCACTGGCAAGGGGAGGCACACTAAACTGTGTGTGAGAGAGTCAATGTGTGTGTGTTTTTGAGTGAGCGAACAAGATGTCCAGAAGGACTGTGTCAGTTCCTCATCCCAATGGGGATCCGACTCCAAGTAAATTTGGAGAAAAAGACCCTCTCAAATCAAATGGAGATCCCCATGCCGGAGCCCCTGTGGAGAAGGTGGAACTGCGAAAGAAGGTGACCCTGCTCCGAGGAATCTCTATCATCATTGGGACTATCATTGGAGCGGGAATATTCATCTCTCCGAAGGGAATTCTGAAGAACTCGGGCAGTGTGGGAATGTCACTGGTGGTGTGGATTGCTTGTGGGATTCTCTCTCTTTTCGGTGAGTGTCACACATAACACATAGCTGAACATACGCAAGTGTGTACACATGAGTGTGTTAACATGTGCATATGCTCTCACACACAGGCTCACATTCACACTATCTTTTTCCACACATATTATTCACTTTTGACAAATGACCTAAATACCTCACCCACTCATCTGGTACATTTCAACTTTCTTATTTCCTGATATTGAGTTGCATTTTAATTAGAATCCAAGGAACTGTACAGAGACTGACTTAACTGTTTGTTTGTGGTTTTGAAATTGTGGCGTATAGCACCACTGATGCCACAGTCATTCATTAGGACACACCACTTTGCTCACTGAAAGAAACAAGTGTTCTTAAAAGGATACTTCAAAAATGAAAATTCTGTCATCATTTACTTTAGTCTCATGACATTCCAAACATTTTTATCAAAGAACATCAAAGGAGATGTTTAGCAGGTCTTAGCTGTTTTCTTCCACACAATGAAAGTGGATTGGGACAAGGGGCTGTCCAAAAAAGACAAAAAGGCACCATAAAAGCTCCTGATGCCATTTGATAGCTTTGTGTAAAGAAAGATTGAACCCTAAGGCATTATTCACTAAAAATCTTGACTTGGAAAACTTGTTTGTTATGGTCCACATTCACATTTACTGTAATTAGCAGCTTGAATATTCTGCTAAACTTCTCCTTCTGAATTCTATACAGCAGAAAGAAAGTCACATACATTATGATGGTGAATACATGATGGCAGAATTAAATTTTTTTTGGGTGAACTAAGGGGCAGGTTGATTGTGCACTCTCACACATAACTTACTGACATTTATTTTGCGCTCACCTTTTTTTTCTGAATGACTAGCTATTGCTAAAGCTACAGAGAGAGAAAAAATGAGAACTGAATGATTGTAATCATATTTGAAAATGTGGCCTTTTTCAAATATTGACTGTGGATAAAGATGCATTTGCTCAAATAGCGGATAGAAAGCACTGTCTTGCTTAATTTGCTCACTGTGTGCATTGCACAATTATTTAGACAACTCTAAGTCTGGCAACTCTAAGTCAGATAAACCATTTCCCTTAAAAAACATTACTCACAAAGTAGCTCATGGCTCATGATACCATTACATCAAACTAAAAAGTATTTGTAATGAACTTTGAATGAATCATTCAGTATTTGGTAACACTTTACAATAAGGTTCAGTTTGTTTACACAAGGATTCCCAAACTTTTGTTAAGCCTAAAATATTTACTTGAAATACCCACTGAAATTTCAAGTTAATATTTCAATAATTTAACAACACATGTTCACAGTTCTCAGATGTTGGTTAATGGTTACAGATAAACACAACATTTCATCTTTTGGTCACACTTTAGACTTTTTTTTGCCTCAATAAACTTAATTACGGCTTATTAAAATATAATAAGGTAGTTGTTAAGTTTAGGTATTGGGTAGGATAAAAGCAGGGCTCGTGGAAAAATAAGTTTCAAACAACCTGCAGCTTGTCTATTAAGATATATTAGGCTACATGTGATCCACCATGCATAATTTACAAATCATGCAGTTTCACAGTGTCAGCACAAGGTGAACCACTGGATTTTCGGTCAGGTGTTAAACCATGAGTGAAACATTTATGATAAATCCACGATAAATGTAAAGCGCTGCCATTTCCGTTGTTCATAAAAAAACATTAAATGCGGCAAAAGCGGAACGAAACACTGCTACTTTTTGAGTCGTTCAAACCGCTTCACACATAGGATAAGATTAGAAAACGGTAAAACTCAACTGTTTAACTCTAGGGGAGTTGGAAAATGAACATATTTTCAAAAATAGTGCCGTGTTGCTTTAAATATTAAAGGAGTAATACAATATTTATTATTACAGAAACTTTCTCTTCATTACATACATTTTACCCTTTAAAAATTTGTTTTATTGAAAATCAAATTTTGACTGATACTGTATAAATCTGGCCCAACAGGCATGTCCTCAACATCAATTCTGGACCCCTTTAAAAAAGGTATAAGTAGTAAGTAAATGTAGTATAAGGCATTAATATGTGCTTCATAAACAGTGTTGCCACAGTTACTTTGAAAAAGTAATCTTATTACTGATTACCGATTACTCCTTTAAAAAGTAACTTAGTTACTTTTAAAATCAAAAATTACTTTATTAGTTACATTCAGCAGTTGCCGACAACACCCCGCCGCCTCAACATCGAAATGACAACCATTTTTGCCAACACTCACTTTATTAGAAGTGCGTTTTTAACAGTAACGTTCAAAAATTTATCTCCTGACATTTTAAGTTGAAATTAAAAAATATTTCCTGAAAAAAACATGTTTTAATAAAAAATTTAATAAAGACAGTCTTTCTTGACTTCACTTAACATAAATACTCTCCCCGAGATGCAAGAAGAAAGCAAAAAAATATATTTTTACTAAGGAAAATGACAAAAATAGTAACTCACAGTGACTTGAATAAATTACTTTAATCTGATTACTGGTTTGGAAATAGTAACGCGTTAGATTACTCGTTACTGGAAAAAAGTACTTAGTAACACGTTACTAAGTAACTAAGCATCACTGTTCATAAGTAATAATAAACAATATCCTAGTAATATGCATGCTAATAAGCAACTATTTAATAGGGGAATTGGACTCTAAACCAAAGTGAGTTTATTTAGATTTTTGAAATCTTAAAATTCTTAAAATCAATTACATACTTTCATGATTTAACTAATTATTGGCTTTTCATCAACCCAAGAACTCCAATGGTTCGCAAACTCTGCTGTAAGCTCCACTTTAAAAACTATTTTGAAGAGGATCTGCCTCTAATTCATTACATTACAAAGAAGTTCATGCTTTACTGATAGTCTCCAAGCAAGAATTTCAGGCTATGCATGAGGAACCTGATCAGAGGACCCCTCTAATGCCTAATGTGTGTGCCTTTGCATGATAGAGGCTGATATTGTCTTACACCGCACTTTGATGGTGAGAAGAGCGCGGTCTGACACCGTGGAGGTTGATGGCTTTGTGCATGTGTCGAAGAAGAATTAGTTTGTGTATAAGAAGAGCATTGTTTGACAGTTTGTTTATTCATGTGTATGCCAGGAGTCATTTCACACTTGTTAGCTTTCTTTTGTGTGCCGCAGCCCACAGGCTTTGAGGAAAAGCTGAGCTGCCGATTAAAAAAAAAAAAAAACCTGTCCATTCATCCACAATTTCTCTCAGAGAGAGTTCAAATCTGCATTCTGAACTCCCCTGGTGGGCCTTGTATTTTAGAGCTCTCTTCACATTTACCTATTGAAGCTCACAAGTCAAGGGCTGCGTGTGAAGCTGGGCTTTGATTTGAACATAGTATTCATTAAAATGTTAAAATTCATAGAACTATAAAGAGCGTGGGTACTGCACTCTCTGAGAGTGGACAGATGGTCTTAATGAACTGATTTAACCATGTGCCTTTAGGGTTGCAGGTGTTGTGTAAATCTTGCCACCTTTCTGAATAGTTATGGCACTCGCTCTCCACGACTGGCCTTTGTCCAGCCACCATTGCCTCATTTTCCTAAAGTATAAAAGGTATTCGCCTTAAAATTTCCCAACTAGTTCTTCCTTTTTTCCCTTTCAGGTGCTCTATCATATGCTGAGCTTGGTACCTGTATTAAAAAATCTGGTGGCCATTACACATACATTCTGGAGGCGTTTGGTCCACAAGTGGCTTTTGTGCGATTGTGGGCTGACATGATTGCCATAAGGTCAGTAAATCCTCATTCATCCTCCATCTTCATTGTCAGGTCTCTGGGGCACTGCCAGAATAAACAAACACAATCCCTTCAACTCCCCATATAAACACAAGCAAACTCTCCCCAAAGACAGTTATATCTCAATATTACCGCTGGGCTCCAGTATAAAAACCAGAGATAAAGTGCCTTATGACAATGTAAAAGCCATTGCGGAGGCTTTCAAGCATAGGATCAAGGGCTGGATTTATTCCAGGTTCATATGTAATAATCAATCACAACAATGCCAAGAGTACCATCTGTACGTGTAGTTTGACAGTAAACATGTTCGTGGGAAAGGTTCAGTTCAGAATTTTGTAGGGTATTTGTGGGACTGGTTCACTGATTGTTACAGAAAAATGCGAGAAATTATGTTCTATTACAAGCATGATTTCTCACAACGATTACTCTACCTTACTTTTGAACAGTGTTTTATGAGTGATTACAAGATGTTCAGCACAGTACTGAGTGCTCAGAGTTAATTTTCTCATCTTGAAGACCTGCAGGTTTGGCTGTGATCGCTCTGGCATTTGGCCGCTATATTTTAGAGCCCATCTTCATGCCATGTGGAGTTCCCGAGATTGCAGTTAAATTGGCCACAGCAATCGGAATCAGTAAGCTCAAGCTAATTTTTATATTTATATATTTAGGCTGCTTGATTACAGTGTGTGTATAGCATCTTTGTGGCCTGGTTTATGTGTGTCATATTAATTTTGAGATATTGTATATTCCTTTTCATTGCAGCCTTGGTAATGTATCTAAACAGCATGAGTGTAAGCTGGACTGCCAGACTCCAGATCTTCCTCACGTTCAGCAAGCTGCTCGCCATCGCCATTATCATTGTTCCAGGATTATATCTACTCTTCAAAGGTATTTAGTTTATATTATACTTCTGGTTTCTCGAATAAGAGTTAAATATATACACACACACACACACACAGCACAACAGCACAAATATATATACATAGACCGATCAGACATAACATTATGACCACCTTCCTAATATTGTGTTGGCCCACCTTTTGCTGCCAAAATAGCCCTGACCTGTCAAAGCATGGACTCCGCTAGACCCCTGAAGGTGTGCTGTAGTATCTGGCACCAAGATGTTAGCAACAGATGCTTTCAGTCCTGTAAGTTGCGAGGTGGGGCCTCCATGGAACGGACTTGTTTGTTCAGAAAATCCCACAAATGCTCGATTGGATTGAGATCTGGGAAATTTAGAGGCCAAGTCAACACCTCAAATTCTTTGTTGTGCTCCTCAAACCATTCCTGAACAAATTTTTGCTTTGTGGCAGAGCACATTATCCTGCTGAAAGAGGCCACAGCCACCAGGGAATACTGTTTCCATGAAAGGGTGTATATAGTCTGCAACAATGCTTAGGTAGGTGGTATGTTTCAAAGTAACATCCACATGGATGGCAGGACCCAAGGTTTCCCAAGCTGTCCGTGCTTTCGGCACCAACTATGCAGCCCCATACACAATAAATTGCGATGCACTGTGTATTCTGACACCTTTCTATCAGGACCAGCATTAACTTCTTGAGCAATTTGAGCTACAGTAGCTCGTTTGTTTGATCGGATCACACGGGCCAGCCTTCGCTCCCAATAATGTTATGCCTGATCCGTGTATATATATATATGTGTGTGTATATGTGTTTATGTGTGTGTGTTAGTTATCGACCCCAAACTTTTAAATGACTGTTATTATATACTATTTCAAATATATTGTATAGTTCACATAATGTTGGAACAACACTTAAGGGTCCACTCAGAAATAGGTTTGGCTCAGGGAAAACTAAAATGACATAGACCGTGTTAGCTTACCATGATGCTAATCATTTGCTGCTGGTTACATCTGCAGGGGAGACCAAAAACTTTGAGAATGCTTTTGAGGTTAGCACAACAGACTTGTCAGGACTTCCTCTCGCCTTCTACTCAGGAATGTACGCCTATGCCGGCTGGTGAGTCCACCTTCTAATTCCACACAAATCCAATAATGCCCATACAGCGTTTGAATACATGTTTGGCCTCTTACAGGTTTTACTTGAATTTTGTGACTGAGGAGGTGGAGAATCCTGAGAGGTTAGTGATAGGATATAACAAATATGATTTCAGCTTAGTTTGATGTTTAATTCAGCTGTTTCTAGCATGGCAAACCAAACAGCAGTGATGACTTAGGTGTTAATTTCCATTCCCCAGGACGGTGCCTCTTGCCATCTGCATCTCCATGGTGATAGTAATGATCTGTTACACACTGACAAACGTGGCATATTACACCGTGATGTCAGCAGAAGAGCTGTTAGCCTCCAATGCCGTCGCAGTGGTGGGTCACTCCCTATTTGCTTCTCAAAACTTCTTAATTAATTAATAAATTCCATTAAATTCAACAAATTCAATTAACAAAGTCCTAATGGCTTTTCGTGTATCAGCAGTAACTGGAACATTTAAGAAAGAGAGCCAAAAAAGAAAAGGATACTAGCTTATAAACGAGTTTAAGCAATTTGCAGTAGTGACTGTAATAGTCAACACCTTCCTCCTCCCCACAGTAAATGTGATTACATAAAGCCAGTGGCTCTAAATGCCTGTCTGTTTCTCTGCAGGAGTAATCATATATCTCTCACAAATAACTGACAGCATCAGAATCCGTGCACAGAGATCTCCTGCTAGGCTCTGAAATACTCTAAAAGCTTTCTCATCTCGTTAGACGTCTGTAATGCATTCATTTAGAGCCTGTTTCACTTTGCGTGTCCCTCTACAAGCTCACTCTTATGGAAAATGTAAAGCCTTTTTACTTCACCGATTATTCATAAACAGACAAGTCTAAAAATTGAAGATCAATGTTGTTTTCCTATTTGTTTCACAAAATGAGTTCCTCTTTCTCTCTTCCATCCACACTCTTTTCATCTCTTCCCCCTCTCCATCCATCTTCCCCTCCCCAACAGACTTTTGCAGAGAAGCTAATGGGAAACTTCTCGTTTGCTGTTCCTGTTTTTGTAGCTCTGTCTTGCTTTGGGTCCATGAATGGATGCCTATTTGCCATCTCAAGGTGTGCATCTCCATTTTAAGTCTCAGTTTACAAGATTTTTACTAGGGTCAAACATAGAGTGATGAAGGTTATAAAGTATAAATACAAATGCGATTCACCAAAATGTAAAATACTTAAGAAATGCCATGAGAGGGTGTTGAAAATTATAAAGTATATGAATTTTATATTATTTTTTATATTATGTTGGTAGCACAGTTCTTTGTTTTAGGCTTTAACAAATTTTTTGTCTTTAGTTTCAAATGCTTCAGAACATCGACTATGTCTTGGTTTGTATTTCTACAGTGGACGTTTTAAACATTTTACATTGTGTTTCTCTTCCACAGAATGTTCTATGTGGCCTCTCGAGAAGGTCAGCTTCCTGAAGTTCTCTCTATGATTCACATACGCCGACACACGCCATTACCTGCTGTGATTGTCCTGGTGAGTCACAGACGCAGACATGTCCCACTCAACGGTCACCTGTACTGATACTCCTGTTCAGCTGAACAAAACCATTTGCAGGTTCCTTTCTTTCCACATTCAAGCCTAAATGTTCAGTGACAAAAAACAACAACATTACTTATAATGGCAGTCTAGACCTATACAGACACTTTGTAGCTTCAAAATACAACAAATTAAATACATGAAAATATTATATTTTATATTTTAAATATTAAAAAGTATTATTAATATTATTAAAAAAACATAAAAATATTGTAACTTACATATGCATAAACATTAACTCACATAACTTATATAACATACACTGATCAGGCATAACATTATGACCTTATATCCTAATGTTGTGTTGGTCCACCTTTTGCTGCCAAAACAACCCTGACCCGTCAAGGCATGGACTCCACCAGACCCCTGAAGATGTGCTGTGGTATCTGGCACCAAGATGTTAGCAGCACATCCTTTAAGTCCTGTAAGTTGCGCGTTGGAGCCTCCATGGATCGGACTTGTTTGTTCAGCACATCCCACAGATGCTCGATTGGATTGAGATCTGGGGAATTTGGAGGCCAAGTCAACACCTCAAACTCATTGTTGTGCTCCTCAAACTATTCCTGAACCATTTTTGCTTCGTGGCAGAGTGCATTATTCTGCTGAAAGAGGTCACAGCCACCAGGGAATACTGTTTCCATGAAAGGGTGTACATGGTCTGCAACAATGCTTAGGTAGGTGGTAAAGTAACATCCACATGGATGGCAGGACCCAACGTTTACCAGCAGAACTTTGCCCAAAGCATCACACTGCCTCCACCGGCTTGCCTTCTTCCCATAGTGCATCCTGGTGCCATGTGTTCCCCAGGTAAGCGACGCACCCGGCCAGCCACGGAAATGTGTAATATAAAAGAAAACGTGATTCATCAGACCAGGCCACCTCTTTCCATTGCTCCGTGGTTCAGTTCTGGTGCTTGGTTATGGACAGGGGTCAACATGGGCACCCTGACTGGCCTTGCGGTTATATAGCCCCATAGGCAAGGCAAGGCAAGTTTATTTGTATAGCACATTTCATACACAGTGGCAATTCAAAGTGCTTTAGACAGAAATGAAATTAAAATATTTGTAAGTGAATTAAAACAGTTATAATAGGAATGAAAAGAAATAAAAAATAAAGATGAAATCCCCTATCTGGACTGGAAGAAAATGTCAGGTTTACTTTAAAAATATTTGTCAGGTATCTGTGCATTTAGACAGTACACTTACAGACAAATCTTCTTGGCCTTACTTGAGAGCGTTCTCTAGATGTTTTACCCGTCAGAGCAGATCTAAACGGGTCTTCTTCGCACCGGAGGGAGTACTCAACTTTGGGACTTCCCCATATTGGCTGTCTGCTTCTGTGGTTTTTCCCCTCTAGCATCATAAATTCACACTGATTTCGTCACAGAGTCAGACTTCCCCTATGGTTTATCCCTCAATCTTAAATTTTAATTCAAAAACAAATTCAGCTGATTTGCTTTGGGACTTACCCATATTGGCAGTCTATCTCTGTGACTCTTCGTGCGCACGCTAATAATCTGTCGGACGTCTCCATTCAGATCTGACCAACTTACCCATACGCAACAAACTGCGATGCACTGTGTATTCTGACACCTTTCTATCAGAACCAGCATTAAAGTCTTTAGCAATTTGATCCATAGTAGCTCATCTGCTCCGCTCCACACATGCATCAGTGAGCCTTGACCCTGTCGCCGGTTCACCACTGTTCCTTCCTTGGACCCCTTTTGATAGATACTGACCACTGCAGACTGGGAACACCCCACAAGAGCTGCAGTTTTGGAGATGCTCTGACCCAGTCCTCTAGCCATCACAAGATGGCCCTTGTCAAACTCACTCAAATCCTTATGTTTGCCCATTTTTCCTGCTTGTAACTCATCAACTTTTTTTGGACAAAATGTTCACTTGCTGCCTAATATATCCCACCCACTAACAGGTGCCATGATGAAGAGATAATCAGTGCTATTCACTTCACCGGTCATAATGTTATGCCTGATTGGTGTATAACTTTTATTTTACTATGCCAGTAATTTTCCTAGTTTAATTACTTTAAAAAAGTGCTTGTCTTTCTTTCAGTATCCGATCACACTACTGATCCTCTTCTTAGGGGACATCTACAGCCTGCTGAACTTCATGAGCTTCCTGCGCTGGTTGTTCATCGGGGTGGCCGTAGTCGGCCTCATCTACCTGCGATACACACGCCCTGATATGCCACGACCTTTTAAGGTGACTGTCTTTTCTTTGCTGGTAGTCTATTACCTCTTTTCTTATGAAATATAATGGTTAAATATCTAGTGGTAAAAGGGTCATATCACACACAGTTTCGGCCAATCTCGTGTTAATCTTGAGTAGCTATAGAGTAGTATTGCATCCTTCAAATTCGCCGAAGAGTTTTTTAGTTTGATCAGATGCATTAAAGACAGATACAGCTGTACCGCTTCTTTCCAAAAACAGTCGAGCTCTTGGAGGCATGCCGTGCAGCGCTGCTGACAACTTCCGTAACCTGAAAGAAGCACGTTGATGGGTGTGCTCTTGCTTTCGCTCTGGTTGATCTGTGCATGTGCTCTTCCGGGAGAAGTACCCGTACAATTAATTCTGTCCCTTTATGACGTCCTACATGGCCATACTTATTATATGAACCCTGATGGAGTGTATTTGGCACAGAAACACTCCAGCATACATCCAACATGTTTTTTGAAACTTTGGCCTTGTTTAGCATGAGAATCCAACTCTTTAACAGTGTACATAAGTCAGAATGCATGAAATAGCAGTAGACCCCCGCAACCCTTTTAGGAAACACAGTAGATTGAATTCTAAAGGTGTAGGTTAGCAGAGGTGAGCCAAGAGTTGGAAAGCTATCGATATCTCAATTGTACTCTGTCACTTTGTTACTTTGTCTACTTAATCTTAGGTTGCTCCAGGGGGCCTTTTCTGGGATTGGTGAACTGGTAGTTACTGTGTCCAATATACTGTGAAATAACCATGAACAAAACCGATCTGACATATTTTGATGCATGAGTAACCGCACTCTTTTCTGTAGTCTTATCTAAGTATTTAATTTGTTGTAATGAAAAAGTATAGCTGAACTAACTAGAACAGGTTGGGTATAAACATGAAACATGCCCATGGATCCCTTTTTAGATAGGAAATTTCTGATTTTACAGATATCCCTGACAGTGGCCCAAATATGTTGTTTGAAGTAAATGAAAATTCACACTCAATACACTCCAAACCCATTTGTTTGTCTTCTGCAAAACACTAACTGTACAGGTCACAATAAACAGGCGTACACTTCAAAAAGCACCATAAAAATCACACATATTCTAAGTCTTCTAAACTCATATGATTTATGAGGAGCAGGCTTACATTTATACAGTGCATACAGTCTCAACTGAAAAACACATGTAATGTATTGCTCTTTCCAGACTCCAAAGAGCACCAAACGTTTAATGTCTCTTTATTTCTTTATTTTTCTCTTTCACAGGTCCCTATTATAATCCCTGCTGTTTTCTCCTTCACCTGTTTCTTCATGGTCTTCCTTTCTCTATATTCGGATCCAATTAATACAGGGATTGGCTTTGCCATCTCTCTCACAGGCATCCCTGCATACTACATATTCATCTACATCGAAAAAAAACCCAAATGGTTCCAGAGATTTTCAGGTCAGAGGTTACATAATTGCAAATATCAAAAGGCAACAGTGTAAAACTTCTGAATATGCGTGAACGTAATTTTTTTGTCTAGTTACATTATTATTATAATGACTATGCCATGCCAGTTTTTGATTATACGACCAAGGGGTTAAACTCTTGGAAATATATTTCTGGAAATGAATAAAAATATCCTTGTTATGCACAAATGATGGAGCATATGGAAATATATTCCATATCATATAATATGGTATGCTAATTAGTGAAGTTGACTAATTCATGTTTGTTTTCCTTGTGTTTCTCAGACTCTATGAACAGATCACTACAGATAATCCTAGAGGTGGTTCCTGCAGAGCACTGACTTTTATCCTTTATCTCTGTTCATGTATGTGTGGCTGTGTCTGTACAGTATCTGTAGTATCTAGTTCTCAACCGGTGGTGGGTCACGACCAAAGTCTGTTCTGATTGACAGCAGGGAGAAAAACAATACTAAATCCAAATAATAAAATAAACTGAAGCAAAGCCAGTTGAGACCTACTGCTGTCGTACATCCAAAAATGACCAAAAACAATATCTGAAATGTCTCTGCCTCAGTCCACCTGAGAAAGAGACGCAACACTGTCATTTTAACATATTATTAATCTTCCAATGCTGTGAATCACTGATATGAAGTCCATGCCAAACACGGTGGTGTTTTAGAACTTTGGCCTCTTGTTCAATTTGCACTGCTATATCTGTATACACGTCAATTTCTCAGACATCATAACAAGTGATTCTACTTAAGAGTGACTCAAAAATGGCCTCAGACAGTGATTTGGGCATAATGTTTCACTCGCCGCAATGGCTGAGGTATTTGACAATCTGTTATACTGACATGACTGTACATGTAAACACTGAATAATGGCTATCTTGTAGGGTCTTGTCTGACCAATAGCTTATTTAGGCAATATCACATACACTACAGTGAAATTTCTGTATTACGATACACTGGGTAATCTGGTATTTGTATTGCCTATACTGCTGCTTTATTGTACTATGCAGGAGAACTCCACAGTGCACTAATTTATGTTGATTATCACTCCAGAATTGCCTTTAAACCAATTGACAACTTAAACACCCATTCATCTCGCAAATTAATCTTATTTATAATCAGTTTACTCCCAAATGAATTGCCAGTAATGATTTTGCTCATTAACATTGTGCATGTTTGAATACTGACACACACACATATATCCTGGTAGGACACCTGCCTACTTGATTATGTCTGTTTTTAATTAAATCAGTATTATGTTATACTGTTATGACTCTTTTAGATCATTTTACATTCGCGGGTATATTTTTGTACAGCATATTTTGTAAAAATACTGACTGTATTTGTGACTGCTACAGTAGAAACAACTTTTTTAAAGCTACGAGCAAACTTTGTATCACCAATTCTACCAAAATAAATAAATCTATTTCCATTTATCTCTGCTATTTTTGCAGAAAATGTTTCCATTGTGTTTCAAAATGTTACCAATGTGTGTGTTTGTGTGATTACCTATGTATATTCGCAAAAGAGTTTAGCATACTTACCTCTCACACTGGAGACGCCGGTTCGAATCCCGCTCGGAGCGGGTCAAGAACTGTTTACATAAAATTGCACAATATAAAAACTCAATACATTTACTATGCAATTATTGATTAATTATATATTACTCTTCACTTCAGCCTATGAAAGTCAAATCAAAATGTAGTTTGAGCAGTTCTTCCCTTTAAAAATCACAGTTTAATAAAATTCAAAACTCAGAAAGGGGTTATCTGGACCATACGGTGTCCTGACAACACCTGACAGAGGTAGGAAGGTCTTAGTGAATAGTGGGCCGTACATTGGACATGGCAGGAAATATAATACTGAAAGCAGAAAATGTGTTCTTGAGTCACACTGTGAGGATTTTGATCAATGAACAGGTCTCACTTCACAGAGTCTGCTGTTGTAGAAAGAGACCAGTCAATGAAATAACAGTAGACATGCAAAACCCAAAACAGTGTTAGTGTGTGGGTCGGTTGTTGGCATTTGAAGGGATCTAGGAGCAGAATGATTGATCCATTCCACTAGAATGATTGCATTACTCCTCTAATATCTCAACCGCTTACAGAGCCGCCCTAAAAAGATGAGAATATAGAAAGAAAGAAAACAGAGATGACTGAGGAAGAAAATATTACTTCACCCACACAATCGTATCAACGTGAGTTATGTTTGTGTGTTATAGTCAGCACCAGTTTATGTGAGTGTGTGTTGGCAGAAGAAGGGGTCCCATATCGCAGACAACAAAGCTCAAATGACTTTGTGAATAAGTTGAAGCTGGTGAACCAGGATTGAGTGCCAAGATCATGGCACTGGCCCAAAACACTAACACACACACACACACACACACACACACACACGCAAACACACTCGAGTGAACATACATCCCTGCCATTGTTGGACAACTGCCCGGTACAACAACGTCAAGAGGGGGCCAGCTCCAGGGATGGGCATAATGCCATTACAACGGGAAGAAGCATGTCTGCATATACCAGTTAATTCACACAGTCTGAAGGTGGAGGTTTACAGCTATAGGTTAGTGGAGTTATACATTAAAAGATAAACTTTTTATGGGATTTTAAGAGCAGGGAACCCTAATATCTTCACTGGAATGGAGAGCGAGGTGGCAGAGCGCTATATCTAGAGATCACTAAAAGGGACAGAATGGGATGATAAGAAGAAATCAGAATGGATTTTAACTGTTTTTAGTAAGAAAATATATGGAAGTATATGGACTGAAAGTATATAGTGACAAAAAACTTTTCTTTTTCACACACACGTGTGCACACACACACACACAGTTTTTTTTTTTTGTGAAATATGGGGACATTCCATAGGCGTTATGGTTTTTATACCGTACAAACCGTATTTTCTATCCCCCTACACTGCCCCTACCCCTAAACCTATACCCATCACAGAAAACTGATTTATAAGCCTTTTGAAAAGTGAGGACATTGGTAACTTCCTCATATTTCACCCTCTCCTTGTAATACCTATGTCATACCCATGTCATTATACACATTTGTGTCCCACACGCCCACACACACACACACACACACACACACACACACACACACACACACACACACACACACACACACACACACACACACACACACACACACACACACACACACACACACACACACACACACACACACACACACACACACACACACACACACACACACACACACACACACACACACACACACACACACACACACACACACACACACACAGATTATAAGATTTAGATTATAATGTCATCTTTTCAACCATTTTCCCATTGTCTTTCTTCAATTCGTTATTTTTGCAGTTCCAGCTGCTGTCACATGGGGGCGATAATGTAAAGCTCAACAATCAGGCCTCCACATATGAAAGAGCTAAGAAGAGGTTGTGTACTGTGAGATCTCCATCGATCAGTTAGACACAGCAGCTGCTGCTCAAAACAACAAATAACTTTGTGATCTATAATGCATTTTCTAATCCGTGCATCTGCACACTCGTTCATCTCCGTGATCGGCTTCACGTCGAAGATCAACGGCTCCTTCGGTCCCTCCAGACAGGGTCATGATTCTACCTGACAATAAGACAGTGGGACTGATTTACACGTTCCTATACTCTCTTTTAAGACCTCTGGTTGCCTTCACATTTCAGACACTTTTACAGCTAATAAACCATCCATCCAGGGCCGTACCTACCACAGACATTAAGAGGGGCATACTGCTTCCAATATTGAGATAGTGATTAATCAAAGTGGGTTTTTCAATGACCACTTGACAAATCTAGAGTTTTTTGTTCCTTCCTTCCTTCCTTCCTTCCTTCCTTCCTTCCTTCCTTCCTTCCTTCCTTCCTTCCTTCCTTCCTTCCTTCCTTCCTTCCTTCCTTCCTTCCTTCCTTCCTTCCTTCCTTCCTTCCTTCCTTCCTTCCTTCCTTCCTTCCTTCCTTCCTTCCTTCCTTCCTTCCTTCCTTCCTTCCTTCCTTGCTTCCTTGCTTCCTTCCTTCCTTCCTTCCTTCCGTCCGTCCGTCCAACCAATGCAGTTATCACAGCACAAGTGACCCCAGTCGTTGCACTGCCATTTTGGACAGTAAACAAATGCAACAGATATGAGGACATTTGGTTTTTCAAAGCTGACTTTCCAAAGATAACCACCATCCTGCACATCAGTCTCAACCATTTAACTGCACACTACTATAAAAAATGTGATCTTTCTAAGTTTGGCCATTTATTTGAGATACTAAATTGCTTACATTTAAATGTCCCTTTCCATATTGTTTGTGTAACAGAATTTGAGCCTTTCTGTCTCTGTCTGTGACTACATTTGCATTGTGAATGTCCATTTGTCTGTTCTATAAATCTGTGCGTCTATATGTATGTTTTTTATGCTGTGACTGGCAGACAAAGTCACCAAAATTACTTACACTCCATCTCTTACAGAGTGATTCACGCCTCCCTGACATTTCATCAGCCTTGGGCTGTCTGTGTGTGCCTGTGTGGTTTGTGATGGTGCAGATATATGCACATATATGCCGATTATACCAGCATAAAGTAGAAACATGCATATGTTAAGCTTATATTCATGGGACTTCATTCACATATATACACACACACACAGCACTGGGTTTTGACACTATTACATTCTAATGTTGTCCAAGACCTTAGACCCCTTTAGAAAAACTCACACTCACTGCGCACCTACAGCATAATTGACCAATTTAGTGCAGTTTTGTTTTGTGTGTGCATATTATATGCATGATATATGCTATACACTGCATATAGATATGCATTAAGAATATTGCCAAAAGTTTTGGGACGCCTGCTTTTACATGTACATGAACTTTAATGACATCCCTTTCCTAATCCGTAGGGTTTAATATGGAGTTGGCAGACCCTTTGCAGTTATAACAGCTTCAACTCAAGGTTTAGGAGTGCGTTTATGGGGATATTTGACCATTCTTCTAGAAGCACATTTGTGAAGTCAGGCACTGATGTTGGACGAGAGCCTGGCTTGCAGTCTCCGCTCTGATATCGGGATGAGGTCAGGACTCTGTCCAGGCCAGTCAAGTTCCTCAACACCAAACTGGCACATCCATGTCTTTATGCACCTTGATATGTGCACTGATGTGCTGTCATGTTGCAACAGGAAGGGGCCATCCCCAAACTGGTGGCATGCTTTACACCACTGCATCCTACACTTTGCATTGCACTTGGTGATGTAAGGCTTGGATGCAGCTGCTTAGCCATGGAAACACATTCCATGAAGCTCTCTACGCACTGTTCTTGAGCTAATCTGAAGGCAAAGTTTGCAGGTCTGTAGCTATTGACTCTGCGCACTGTGCGCCTCAGCATGCGCTGACCCCGCTCTGTGATTTTATGTGGCCTACCAGTTCGTGGCTGGGTAGCTGTTGTTCCCAACTGCTTCCACTTTGTTATAATACCACTAACAGTTATTAATTAATTAATTTGTTACATTTATATGGCGCTTCTCTGGGTACTCAAAGCTCTTTACATGAAAGGGGTTAATCTCCTCAACCACCACCAGTGTGCAGCATCCACCTGGACCCACCTACTCTTTTTCCCAAGGACATCCCAAGATTTTTAATGACCACAGAGAGTTAGGGCCTCGGTTTAACGTCTCATCCAAATGACGGTGTTTGTTACAGTATAGTGTCCCCATCACTATAGTGGGGCATTAGGACCCACACAGACCACAGGGTGAGCGCCCCCTGCTGGCCTCACTAACACCTCTTCCAGCAGCTACCTAGTTTTCCCAGGAGGTACCCCATCCAGGTACTGACCAGGCTCAACCCTGCTTAGCTTCAGTGGGAAACCAGTCTTGCGCTACAGGGGAATATGGGTGCGGGTAGTTGACCGTAGAATATTTAGTAGTTAGGAAATTTCACGAATGGACTTATTGCACTATCAAGGTACCACACTTGAATTCACTGAGCTCCAAATGTTTGTAGAAGCAGTCTGCATGCCTAGGTGCTTGATTTTATACACCTTTGGCCATGGAAGTTATTGGAACACCTGAATTCAGTGATTTGGAGGGGTGTCACAATACTTTTGGCAGATGGTGTATCTTAATGTAGCATTTTTAGCTCAAAAAGTTGATGTCATGGGTTGATCAATTATATTGCCAATATTAAGTATCCTCAAAGTAAACCAAAGGAGACAGTGGCAAGGAACCCAAACTCCATCAGAAACATAAAAACAAAGAAAAAAATGCAACATATTTAGACCAATCTTTGCTGAATGCCCAGGCTAACTTCCATGTCAACTTCCCATGTCCTACCTAACCTATAGATCTTCCATCTTTGTTATTTATTAAATTATTGATCATGTTTATCTACTTTCTTATACATAAAAGGGTTTATTTGTGTGTTTGCAGGCTCATGTGTCCAGTGTAGCAGTGAATACTGCAGCTTGTGCATTATTTATATCAAATAATTTTTTTATCCCTGTTGCTTGCACACAGTGGTACTCATTTGTCATGACACAGAAAGTTCCTCTATTATCAGAGGCATTCGCACACACATACAGTACGCACACATGTGCAGTACGCATGCACAAACTAAACTTGTTTAAAGAATACAACTATTTAGACAGTTTCATGGACAAATTCAGTAGTACCTTCATCTGAACTCAATTTTCAGATTCCAGTTTGTGTGACAAACAAGAGACAGACATTAACCAAACTGCACTGTACTGTTTGTTGTATATAGACTGGGTAAACCCAGCCCGATCTGCCGTCGATTTGATTTTGCCCTGCAGCTCAGGCTGGAAACCTGTACATATTTATATTTTGCTTCTGTTACAAATTTGCAGGGACCAATCACAAACCGGCTTATCCACCTGGCGTGCGCGTTATTGGCAGGTTTAACACAATGACAGATAGAGAAGCTTTGGATCGTTGGTATGATTGGTTGAAGGACTATCCAATTGCGTACAGAGTCATTTGAACTATGCCCGTTGATCACACCTCTTGTGCAGTAGAAAATACAGAGCAGACTCCCCAGACCAATGTTCAATCTTAAAAGATTGAGCTTGATCTGGTGATAGCCAGCCAATGTTATATATTCACTGTGGAAAACAGAGCGGGAATCCTAAATGGCTACAAAGAAAGGGAATGTACAAAGGAAAATAGCTCTCAGTGCATGTTGAAGTCAATATTTGACTTGCAAATGTGACAAAATGAAAAAGGATGTATTTAAACGGAAAATACAACAACAGTACTAGCATCTATCTATGGTGCTTTCCAATTGAGTGATGTCAAAGGTTAATTTAAGAGATTTCAAAGATTTCCAGGAGTCATGTGCAAATAATTAATCAAATAATAAAAGACACACAGAATCATAACCAGACTGTGAAACAAATGCTAGAAATAGGAGACACATTTGTGTGAGTGTAGACAAAACAGGCATCATGTGAAAGCCATGTGAAAACTATCTGCATGTGTCATCTATTAGAGTGATGCTACAGTTGGTAACTTCCCAGTACCCAATACAAATACTACCATTGTTTTCAGGATCTTCAGAGAAATTCACATACTTCTGCATAGTACTTGCAAAGTTCATTTGTGTTGAACTCTATATACTTTCTGAAGATACTCTCTCTCCACCCACCCCTCACCCTTAGGCAGATGTCTACAGGGTGGACCGCAAAGTCTTCACCTGTCAGCCTCATTTAGACTCAAGCTCAACATGTCTATGGACCTTTAGATATTATGGTCTGTTTGGGTATGTGTCACTATTTTTTTCCTCCTTTTTCTATCTCTCACGGATGACTTACTCAGAATGTGTGCATGAATATTAAAACAACTCCAATCAACATGTCTCTTTACATCTTATCCACACAGTTCTCCACTGGTGGCACCAGATGTTGAGTTAGGACAACTGTTGTTCTGCATTCACACTGCTCTTATATGAGCCCAGCTCTCAAAAAAAATGCAAAGACTTTTACATTTTGGCTTCAGTCTTCACTTTTTACTCATTCGTCGTATCGAAAAGGGGTATACAAGTGCACACTGGTTATTGGCCTACTAAAATGTATTGCCAACATAGGTCAATAATGTATAGGTCAACACTGGATATATATCGGCCAATTTATTGGATATAAATGATATATAAAGAGTTAGATTACGTTTGCCATCATCTAACACTCACTTTAACACAATTACTTGTAAAGTGTACTACCTAAATTCACTTGAAAAGCATTGTAAATAATTTGTTTTAGTTTTTAGACAGATTTACATGTAGACAAATTAGTATTAATTGTTTAAATTGGGCATAACAATGAAAATGATTATCATGAATCAACCATCATTTTTAATATTAATGCATCCATAGTTTTGATAGGGCAAATAGAAAAATAATAATAATCTAGTGTAATCACCTTGCAGAATAGTAAATCTGAAGCACCATAAAACATGACCTCATTTTCTTATGACCAGGAATTTCTTCTTAAAAACACACAAATATACTTAATCACAAACTTTAAGAAAAAGCCACTAATTTACAAGCTCCTAAATTAAATACTGCAACATCCTTGACAGTGAAGTAACAGGGACAATGCAATGAATATAGGATGCCACGTTGAGGGATCTTAATGATATCTCTTTTTTGTCTGTCTTTATCTTAGTATTTTGCTTTGGAAATGGTAGTTATACATGAGATAACTGTTATTTTCTGTTTTGCTTTGTTGTCTCATTGCAGAGAATCAGAACAGGATAATCAAGAACAGGGATAGACATCCTCTAGGACCTGATTAGACATTATGTAGCCAATAAAAGGTCTTAAAAGTCAGCATTCTTATATGCTGTCCTAAGAGGTGAGCAACTCCTTGTCTTCCATATTTAGTATCTAGGGCAATTTGTTTCTCAAGGCCATTGCAAAGCATAGATCAGCGAAAAACTGAATATATTTGGTCTACATCACAAACTGTAACGGACTTCAGTGATATATTAAAGATAAAGTTCTTTGAAACAATTTCAGACTGGACAAAGGCCCCCTGAGATCAGTTTCTTAAGATGATGAAGTGCATCGTCTACTGTCTTCACCGAGTGATGAGGATAGCACTATAAATCTTCATTAAAACCTGTCTCTTGTTTTGACAGCCTGTGCAGGTTTTGCATCTTCATAACTGCAATGGAAATTTTGTAGAATATGTGATATCCTGCCAGTAGATATCTGCTCGACCTATAACAATGCATTAATTTTGTTTATAAAACAGTTAGTTCCAGACCTTGATTCTGATATCACCCAATGGCTCTGTGTATCACAGCACCCTCAGCAACCACTCTTAGAAGTAAACACATATTTGTTCTCAATTGATATTGTTCATTGAAGCTTACTTTATTGTGAGAGAGAGATTAAGTGACCCAGTGTATTAACTGCATTCAGATTTAGCATTTTCCTTCAGGCCAGTCCTTTGTTCATAATAAAAAAAAAAATCTATTTTAGAAATGTCCGCTGACATATCTTGTCCTTTTAACTTTTTCCCCGGCAAACACATAATTTTCTGTTATTTGTGAGAAAATGCTTCCCTGCCAAACACAGAATTTTCTGGGTTTCCACTGTTACATGCTAGGGGGCGCTTTTATGCATCTTCTAAATGAGTACAGAATCTCCTGATCACAACACAGGCAAGGAAGTTGCAAAAAAACAAAACAAGCGATTGTTAGCAGAGGCATATAACGAGATCATCCATATTAAACATCAGAAAAATCAAAACTGCCTAATGTTACTGAATGAAATGTCGACCCAGAACGAGCTATAGGACTGTGCACGTATTAGGGGAGTTGATGGACTCGATCTACTCCATCTTTGATCATCGTTCTGAATCTGATCTAGATGTAGTCTTTGACAAAACAAATATTTTCCTAGCTTTTTGTTCAAAATGTAGCCTTTTTTAATGAAACTTGCCATATTTAAGTGTTGATCAAAAAGGAATGCATGAAGCTAGCTTTTTTTTTTAAGCTGAGGGTCTACTCTTTCTTTTGATATAATTCATGCTCAGATATTCATACAACAAAATATTCTATGGGCCATTACATTTTTGTGAAAATGATCAAAAACCCTGGCGGTGGCTGGCAACTTATTTTAAAAACGCTGGCGGGGAAAGAGTTAATAGTTAAGAGATTTTCCCATGCCCTGACACTGACAGCGATAGTCAAATAATTTATCGGATGCAAGCCTGTAACACTCCTGACAGAAACTTAAGCCTACATGCCTCGATCGCCCTAGGTGGTTGGTCCCAGTATAGGTCATAACCTCCATTTATTCTAATATTCTTTATCCATTTATTCTTTAACCTCAAACCTCCATTTATTCTAATTGACGCAAGATAAACTAAACAATCAAATTCAACTTCAAATAATTTTTCCCCAAAGTTGGTTTCTGTCATTGTAGGCAGTTTTTATCACGATGATTTCATTTCAAGTGTTTGTTTTTTAAATAAGTTTAGTTTTAGTTAATTATTTGATGCTATAAAAACGGGGGTGCAACGTCATGAATGACAACCGAGATTGACGGCTTCTCTGAGTGAAGTTGTCACTGAGTCACTAACTGACTTTTTCCGGGATTTTTGGCAGGAGATTGGAGCTTTAGCTTTAATTTCTACATTTCCATAACTGTTTATTTCACACCAACATAATGAATTGTTCTGCATCTGCGAGAGTGTGGGCGGGCTTTTGATATCGCGCCTCTACTTCCTGATATCTACTGGGCAGATTCCAGTCCGGAGATCACTACTGTGCAGACTCTGTCCCAAATCTGCGCCAAAAGATGTCAGCGCCATATTCGGACCTCCAGAGGCTTCACTTCAGCGGAAGCGAATTAAGTCGTGTCGTCAATATTTTTTTACGGTCTCTGGTCGGATGCGTCTTCCCTTGTTCACAAAGAGTTTCAGTCCTTTCAAAATAAAAGACTTTGCTACTGAGTGACTCACTCATAAAGACAGTCTGCCATCTAATGGCGTAATACTGTAATTTCTGTTGTTGTTCATGTTCGGGGACTATTTTTTTTCCAGTGGAAGGAAAGCTTTTTTTATTGCATTGATGCATATTTTTTTTTACTTTAATATTTCTATTGTGTGGTAAACGTTTTATAAATACAATAAGGTACTCGAGGCTAGAGCTGTATTGTGAATAAGTCACGGTTGAAGAGGTTGCAGCGTAGCGCATCAGCTAACAACACCCTTCAGCCGTGATATATTATATAACTAATATATATATATATATTAATTAACATCAACCTAGAATAAATGATACAAAAATGTTGATTGTTATTTCATGATACTGCATTGCAACAAATCGACTCACAGTCCTAATAAAAACCTATCCATACAGATCCTCAAGACTCCCATACAAATACACACAGATTTATATTTATGACAGAAGTACAATCCCCTCTTTTAACACTCAATGCTCCATACATGACACGCCACAGGCATCCATTGCCATTCAGCATGCAATAAAATACCGCAGACACACTTCCCTAATGAAATCACTGGAATATTCTCTCTGAAACAGTGAATGTGTGTGTGCACTTACAGAATCATTCTCTCAACAGATAGAATGTGATGGTGGAGATGATAAACAAGGTTTATGTTTATCAGAGGTCATTAAAGCCCCTCAGGGCTCATTTCAGGTGGTGTGTGATCTGTCACGTGTGTCTGTGTGTGTTTTCTTGTGCAAAAGGGATTTACTGCAACTTATAGATGAAGATGTGCAGGGATAGATTTGCTCACTTGGGTTATTTGTTTGAATGGATTAAATGTCAGATGCAGAAATGATATTACTATGTGGATGACCTCTGGAGAATGAGAAAAGATATCAGTGATTCTTACTGTCGTATAGCAAACACACACACACACATACACACACCACTGCTGTGCTTCTCTGTCACCGGGCAGGTACCAATAGCCGGGCTCATGAAAATATAATTAAAAAAATAATATGAATATGTTATCTGTCTGACTTTTAATGTTCTGTGGCTCTATCTGTCCCTGTCCTGCACTTTTCTCTGTCCTGGCCCACCCTGAGGATGCAGTCTGGCTGGCCGGCCCTTACCCGGCTGTCCGAAAGTATTAGTGCAGCTCTGCTGCCCCCCAACTGCACTGTGTCTGCTTTAGTTACCTGTTTCCAAATGATCAGCCTACCTGAGCTTGACCGCAAAAACAAAAACACACACACACCACTGCTTCACATCGAAAGCTGGATGAATGCTGCTCAAATGGCACTTTAAAAACAAACCTCAACCTGAATTATATGAAAATATTATATAAAAAAGTGTTGTCTAATAAGAAAGTCACTGCTAGAATGGGAAGATTTTACTTATCTCATTATACACTATCTGTTCTAAAGCGCATCTACACAAGTCAAAGATTTCCATGTTGCTCACTTTGCTGCTGGTTCATATCTGTGCCTGTGTTCGTATCTAGAGAGTGAGTCTGAGGCTCATCTGGGATTTGCGATGGCCACATCCACAATGATCATGGGACTCAGAGGAGAAGTGTAAGGATCATCTTGGAGGGTGGATGAGAAAACAGGAGCAGTTTTACAGCTGTGGCACACAAAGAGTCTGTAGATCAAGTGTATAGCGTTAGTTCTGGTAGGTCACTTCAGTCAAGCTCGCTTCAGCTGACTCAGTTGATCACGTCTACCTATAGGAATATTATGCCTATCACAGCATACATATATAAGCTCCTTCAGTATTTTCAGCAGCTATCGTGTTTCTCAAGAGCTAATTACGCTCCTACTTCCCTAGCTCCTCCTCTCGTCCAGTCAAGATTTGACATTCTGAATCCCCTTTGAATCAGACTAATTTCTTAAATTATTTTGTACATTCAAATATTTACATTAATGCTATACATTTATGTTGGTTCTGTTCTGTTTACCCTAAGGGGGGTTATCGCTGCTCTCCCTGCTCTTTTCCATGCTAGGCTGAATGAATGCGCAGGAAGTTGCCCAGAACGGAACCATACCACCAGTCCAAACTGTATGCTAATTGTCAGTCATCTTTGACGATAGTGGTCCAGTCAGAAACAATGGTTGTATGGACTAATTTGACCACTAGTTAGCTACATTAACAGAGTCTTACATGCAATAAATTTTTTTATTATTTAAATACACTGCCCGGCAAAAGAAGAAAAAAAAAAGTTGCTGTTTGGATTTTAATTGGCAAATGCTTAAGTCAATGATTGGATCATTATCACAGTGATTTTTATGTTTCTAGCATGTTATATGTTTGGCAACAGTTCCTCCAACCCTAAATGATGGAGTGTGTAGCTTTTCATTTCTTAAACAACCATGTAGAAAGACACACTATGGCCATATTCCAGGATGACAATGTAAAGATTCACCAGGCTCAAACTGTACAAGAAAGGTTGGGAGGGAGCATGAAGAATCATTTTCACACTTGAATTGGCCATGAGTCCAGACCTTAAATTCATTAAAAGTCTTTGGGATGTGCTGGAGGAGACTTTGGGGAGTTCTGGACTCTTGCATTGTCAATACAAGATGTGGACCAAAAATTGATGCACCTCTTGATGGAAATAACATCACATCATTTATTTTCATTTCAATTTAATGCATTTATTGTTGAGTTTATGCACCATTAACAGCTGTGACAACGTTTCAATGTTTTAAATATCGCCTCTAACCTGCATCATCACAACTACACAGGACAAACTTTCCAGCAGACGGGTCATGGTGTGTTATTTATATAACGTAAACACTGACTCAGCGGCTACTTTTCTGGACAACGAGTTCACTAGTAAAACAGAATTTCCCCTAAAAATAATATCTAGATGTATTTTCTAATCACATATTATTAACTCAACACTGTATAATGATGTGTAATCATAGGTCTACTATACAACCAGACATCAGGAGGCTTGGGGGTAAAAATAAGCATGAGCCCTGGAAATCCAAAGTCATAAGAGACTGTTCACTTGCTGTCTGCGTTTGACTTTCTGACCTTATACTCACACTCAAAAGTGAAAAGGGTGAGGGTGAAAAAACTCAGAACACAGATTTAAAATTAACCTTCCCAAAAGGACTGCTCAGTGACAAGCAGTCCTGGAATCTAGTCATAACCTTCACAAGTTGAGAGGGCGAATCCAGTGCTGAGCGGAATGCCCAGAATGTGTCACTTTTGAGGGGTCACTGCTCATATGGCCAAATGTGGCCGCTTCCTGTCTCACAGCGACTGACTTTATACAACACTGCAAAAACATTGCAAGCTAGAACATTCTTTAAATTGCAGTACAGTTAGACAAGGTCGTTGGTTTTTACCACTCTTGCTCATTAAAACTAAATTTCTCTTCTATTAAATATATTTATCCGTCTTTCAGAGAGAAGTTGCAGCGCTAATTTGGAATTCAGTTTAATTACGCATATTTGGAGAGCTGTAAATCATCAAACCTTAACAAATAAGACACAACTCTAGTGTGACTAAAAAGTATTGCGAGGAATTATTTGGTTTATTTGCTGCATATTTGGGAGCAGAAAAAAATGTGGCAGAGTTTAATAAACAGTGTTCTGATGAGAAGGAATGAGAGACAACGAGTGTGAGATTCAGCATGGATATGAATGAAGTCACACTCCAAATGAGGCACAACATCAGCCGCAGGATATGGAATAATGCACAGGATGAAACAAATGTTGGAGAAAAAGAGAAACAGGCAGATGAAGTGAGCAACAGAAAGAGAGAGAGAGAGAGAGAGAGAGAGAGAGCCAAGGGAAACACTGTGACAGCAGTAATTGAACTGAAGCTGTCTCTTCAAAATTCCCAGCTAAAAGTCCAACACAATTACAATTGTTCAGATCACAGGAAGGAGTCTTTCCAAGGTCCTCCGATCAACGTGCCTTTCTCCCTCTGTTCCCTTTGATTCTCTTCTGGCACCAATTAAAACTGAAGAGAGAGCATGAAAATGTGTTACATGCTTAAAAAGAACAAGAGGAGGAAGTTGCGAGTGTATGTAGTGGGGGCACAAGTTTTATTTTCCCAAAAAAGGCGCAATCTAACTCATTTGAATACTTCATTTGTCTGACAGTATGAGCATCAGACAGTTCTTCCAATGTTTGAAGGCCCCATGACTCTTTGAAGCTAATCTGGGATAATAGTAAATAAATTAATTAATTAAAAAATCCTACTCTACACAAAATATGATTGAAGATGTTAGCAATAAAGAAGGTAGGTTTAACTGCAGCTAGAACATAATTTCTGATCATATAACCTTACAGCAAAACATCTACTACTGTGTTCAAATGTAACCAGTAACCAGAGTTCCCCATCTGTCAGTCACTACAATGTTATGCTGACTGACAAATGGGGTCTCGATTGGGAGTCCCAATACCCTCTGAGTTTTAGAAAAATGGCCAATGGAATTGGAGAGTGAAAGTGAAAGTGAAGTGACGTGTGGCCAAATATGGTGACCCATACTTGGAATTTGTCACCTCAGTCGTGGTATAGAGGGTGGAGGAGAGCGCTGGTATTCACTCCCCCCACCGGCAATTCCTGCCAGACCTGAGACTCTCTAACCATTAGGCCACGACTGCCCCGCAGCCATACATACAGGTATATAAGATGGCAGCACACATCCAATCATTTCAATTTTTGTTTCGGAGCCGAGTGGTTGCACAGTGATCACTCTTCCAATCACCAAGCAACTATTGTGCAACAGAGATCATTCTATGCTGGTGGAGAGGGTGCATTCAGCGGGTTTGGCCCTTCTAAAATAGCAATGCACAGTTAAGTACAGCGAAATTCCCCATGGCGCTTCATGGCAAAGAGCAGATTTCCCTAAAAGAGCAAGCACGGTTAGTGAATGTCTTTTTAAAGATGCCTTTTTGTCCATGTGCTTCTGGATAGGGTCATTTCATGTCTTCATCTGATGGCCACGATCACTGTCTCACATGTCTGGTGCGAGACCATTCTGAGGCAGCGTTCAGGGATCACTGCGAGAGCATGACCATGTCGCCACTGCGGTCACGACTCTCCTTCGTAATGGAGGCTGGAGTCCCCTTTGCTGTTACCAATCATGCTGCCTCTGCACAATGCAGAGCCACGGGCATGGTTAACACTCTGGAAGACCTGAGGGTACTGTGGAAGCGTTTCCGCCGGGCTAGTCCTCACGGACCTCCTGCTCCTCTGCAATGGCACGTGTCCTTCTCATCGGGGACCCAGTGTGTCCTTTGGCACTCTGGGTGAAGATCAGTTGCTGATAGCTGCATCAGAGAGTGGGCTATTGTCCTCTGCAGAGGAAGTTGAAGACGATCTTCCCCGTTCGGACGTTGTTGCTCAGGCTGAGTTGGAAGCAGAGTTAATGGCTATGCTTGCCCGGGCAATCGAGTGGAACCCTCCACATTGTCCTAAGTTCTTGTGGCTGGATGATTGGTTTTTGGGTGCTGGAGTCAATTTTGCAATCTTTAGTGGAAGAAGTGATAGTCCTACCATATTTTTAACAGGGAGTTGGCTTTGTAACCTTGGCTAAATGGAGTATACATGAGACTAGATAATGATCTGAGATGTCATTGCTCTGCTGCAAAATTTAAACGGCATCAACATTGATTCCATGTGACAATATATAAATAAGTATGATTACGACAATGAGTGTATCCTGACACGTATTGTCTAACTCCAATAGAGTTTAGAATGTCTGTAAATGCCAGTTCCAATCCATCTTTTTCATTATCTACATGTATATTAAAATCACCAACAATTAAGACTTTGTCTGCAGCCAGTACTATTTCCAATAGAAAATAAGCAGTACAAATGTCAAACGGGATCTATCACTTACACCAGATAACGTTACATAAAACACCATCACTTCAAAACAATTATTCTTGAAACTAGACCTCTGAGTAATACTGGAAATATTACTATAAATTATGGCAACACCTCCCCCTTTACCTTTCAGACGAGGCTCATGTTTATAACAGAACAAGCGCTTTCTGGCTCTCCAGGTGAGTTCCCAACTTGAGGAACCCTGGATTGAATTTGCACCAAGCATCCTTTGGCAGTTCAATGCCAGGCCCAGTACAAGAGTGGATGCCCGCTCGGTCAGCCTCTGTACTGGGATAGATGCACCATGTGTTGTGATTCCCCCTTGGTAATCCCATATGTGTATTATTCTGGTACGTTTCCCTGTCGGTAAACCTGTGTCTTTCACTGAGCAGATTTTTCTCTGCCCCATCTCTGCATTTGTTTAGTTACATCCCTGGCCAGACAGGCCTTCTGCAGAGGCCTTTCCATATGTAGCACTGCCTCATGGGTCAATCCATATGTGTATTTTCACATTTTCCTCCCTAGGTAGCATGTGGTCTCCATAGCCACGTCCCTCTCCTTTGGACTAGGTACACTTTCCCTGCGTTAATAAGGGCTGGTAGAAATTAAATTTAGAAATGTTAATTTGTTTCTAGTTAAAAAACCCATTAACTTACAATTTCCTTCCTGAGTTTATGATTTTTTTTTTTTTCCATATAAGTGATATGCTTCCTTACTTTAATGAAACTGTTAAGTACCATGCCATCTGCTGTAAAGAAATTGTGCCATGTTAGCCTTCAGGGTACAAAACTTAATAAGCTGTGTGATATTTTTCATATGTTTGATTGCTTTCCCTGGATTAGCATGTGCAATTGGTTGCATGCTGTAATTTGCCTTAATATTATCAAGCATGAGGTAACTTTTATACCACAAGTAAGCTCATTCCCTATGGGTGCAAAGGTTAACTGTTAGGTTAGACTAAATTAAGAAACCAGTTATTAATATGGTGAAAGAAATTGTAAGTTTTGGAAATTATTGATACTAAAATAACACATTATCCATCACAAAATGATCTAACACCAATAAAGTATAATAAACACATAAGACAAGACGGTAATTCGATTTCTACATTTAGAGTCCATATAAATGTTTTAAAAGTATTACTGTTTGTATCAAGGGATTTATTTTTCCTTTTATTTTGTCAATTTATTTGACTTACAAACTTGGTCCCCGAGGCAGGAAACAATCACCAGATGACTATTTGTTTACAAAGGCAGATTTCACAGTAAATGTGTTAACTGTGACATGCCATTCTATTGGTTGTTTGTTTAACATTCGAAAATTTAGTCCTAACCCTATCCCTATCCTTATCCTTGGCCTATCCGTATCCCTATCCCTATCTCTTCCCCTAAACCAAACCCTAACCATAACTTATCTCTAAAATAACAGGGAAATTATAGGTCATTGTAAGCCTAAACTTGACATAAACTGAAAACTTGTCACTCAAATCTGATTGGTTGACTGAAATGTTCTATTTGTTGAAATCACGTTCACCAATTAATATATTGTATATTACCTAATGATGCTGGATAAGTTTTAGTTTCGCCTTTTAATATTGTTATCATAGATTATGTTTATAATTTTAAAGTTTGAAAAAAAAAAAAAAAATTCTGGATTCAATATAAGTTAAGATCAACCAACAGCATTTGTGGCAATGTTGATTACCACAAAAAATAAGATTTCGACTTGTCCCTGCTTTTCTCTAAAAAAAAAAAAAAAAAAAGCAAAAATCTGGGTTACAGTGAGGCACTTATACAATCAAAATGAAAGGGGCCAATTCATGGGAGGGTGTTCCAAATGAACACATTTTGTTAAATTAACTTCAACAGATATGACATTTTCAGGGAACAGGGAGCAGTGAACACTGTGTAGTGACCCTGACAGTCAGAACGCTTATGTGGGTTATCATGATATTAGTGTGAAAAAACTAAAAAACTAAACCTTTTCTGTGTAAAGTCATATCCAATTTTACACCTTTGTTGTCATGAAAACATAACACCTAAAAACCTATAGTTTACAGATCAAATAATACACAGTTTTAACTGATGAATTAACACGTTTTTAAAAGCTTTAAATTTAAGTGCTGCAACCTTGAATTTTGTTTATTTATTTACTTGTTCTTTTTTTTTTTGCGGTAATCTACAACCACAAATTCTGTCGAGCACAAATTCTGACTAAATGGGTTAAATTCTGCAGGCATTGGCACATTATTCATAGACATCAGAGAATACAATAACATGAAGTCCGAATTGACTACTTAACAAGGATTACCATGCTAACGACTAATGTTACTAAATGATAGTAAAATTTGAAAATCAAAAATACTATACATGTCAATGTGTCCCCATACAGTAAGCATGTATTTGTGGGCTCATGCTAAGCCTTTATTTGGCTGAAACTGGCTCTAGGAGTGTTAAAGTCTTGTTGTGTGAGCTTATGTGTGTGTATGTGTGTGTGGCGTGGCACTCAGAACTTCCTCTTGAACGCCACTTCTTACCCAGCTCTTAAATGGATTTCACATCATTATGCTCATGCCCAGAGAACCCAGGGCCAAATCAACCAAAAAGAGTTCAGCCATTAAAACGCGACATTTCCACGGCTCTTAAGGCCCTCTTCCCTCATCATTAAAAAGGCTATGACTCACACGGAATTGACTGACGGATGGGTGCAGCCCTCAGGTCACTGTCATTGCCACACTTACTCAACACACACACACACACACACACACACACACACACACACACACACACACACACACACACACACACACACACACACACACACACACACACACACACACACACACACACACACACACACACACACACACACACACACACACACACACACACACACACACACACACACACACACACACACAGAAAGCCCTCCGTCCAGGTCCCGGGCTTTAGATAAAAACAATCTTTCCTCAAAAAAAGCAGTTTATTTATTTATACTCTGAAGCCCTTTGAGGAACCACTGACCTTAAAACTGACCAGCACACTCTGGAAAAAAGAAGAGCCCCGAGGTCACATTATTAATACAGTCATTCTTAGTAAAATGCACAATGCTGTCTTTCTTTTTTATGTGGACGAGCTACACAACCACTTAGAATGAAATGAATTGGAAATTTTGGCCATTTTGTTTATTTATCTGGTCTATAATGCTTTTTCAATTCACTAATAAGATTACCTTTAATCATCCAAAAATTTACATTCTGTCATTGTTTACTCACCCTCATTTCACTATAAACCCATTTGACTTTCTTTCTTCTTTGGAGAGATCCTGAGTAATGTATTGGTCATTCTTTTTCATGCATTACCAATGAATCAAATGGCGAATAAAAGCATCATAAAAATACTTTGCATGACAAGTGCAAGTCTTCTGAAGCCATACTATAGCTTTGTGGCTTTGTTCCTTTCAGTATTGTATCATTGAATCAATAATAAAAAATAAAAAATCACAAAAAAGGAGTGGGTGGTGTGGTCAAATTTTTTCAACACATTTTTCAAATCAAGTGTGTCACACGAGTCCTAAAAAGCGAAACCAAAGTGTATCGATCGCCCCCCAGGTGGCTGGATGCAGTATAGGTCGTAAACCCCGCCCTCGCCATGAAATGTAATGGGACATAGACAAACTAAACAATCAAATTTCACTTCAAATACATTTTTCCAAAGATGGTTTCTGTCATTTTAGACAGTTTTTATTACGCTGATATTAGTTCAAGTGTTCGTTCTTTAAATAAGTTAGGTTTTAGTTTTTTGATGCTATAAAAATGGGGGTGTGACTTTATGATTTACAGCTGAGATCGACAGCTTCTCTGACCGAAGTAGCCACTGAGACACCAACGGACATTTTCGGGAACTTTGGGAGCTTTACCTTTAATTTCTACATTTCCATAACTGTTTATTTCACAAATACTTATTGATTAGGCGAGACTGTGGGCTCTACTTTGCGCTCACTGCTGCACAGACACGGGCTCCAAGATGTCAGATGTGGACACTGGCGGCTTCACTTACTTCAATGGAACAGATTGAAGGCGCGTCATCCATCTTTTTTACAGTCTATGGTTGAAATCCAGTCATTTTAAAAGGAATCAACATGATCATGAATTACACATGAGGGCGAAAAATTTCCCAACGCAAAATCTGCTTGGTTTGAAAGTGACTTCTTTGTCTGCAAAATATTGATAAAGTGACCATACTAAATGAACTTTCCAAGGAGCACTATGACAGATATCATGTAATTTTCAATTCATTATGCAAATTTTGGTCTGTTCATCACATAGACTTGGAACGTAGCACGCTAGTCATTATGGACTATTTTTATGGTGCCTGGCAGCCACCGTCCCCCTCTACTGTAATTATATTGAAAAAAAGTGACCTGGATATTCTTCAGAAATTCACCTTCTGGGTTCCATGGGGGAAAAAATGTCATATGGGTTTGGATGAACAACATGAGGACAAGTAAATAATGACAGATTTTAGTTTTTCGGGGGAACTTTCTTTAACAGCAACTGTTCTGGGATCAGAGCAGCAGACCTTTACACATACTTTCTGACAGACAGATGAATAGACAGAAAATGTTTAGAATCTTTCCAGCCTTTTTCTCCCTCTTTCATTTTGTTTTTTTCTTCTCACTGTTTTTGTGATCTGGAGATGAGTGGGAGTGTTCCCCTGAGTGTGTGTGTGTGTGTGTGTGTGCGTGTTTACATCCATACACTCAGGGTTAGGGCTCTGTGGGGGTGTTAAAGTGGGGCACCCTCCAAAGTTGCTCCACGTCCCTACGGCAAGTGAGCTGTCAGGGAGATTTGGGGGAGTGATGCGATGCCCCCATCACCCCTTCATCCCCTTCAGCACCAACAGAGCCTCTCTAGCCTCATCCATCCCTAGGCTGTAGTGTCTGTTTGGCTGTTTGTCGGCATGCAGATGCTTCATGCCCACTCAAAGCACCAGGCAAACGGCATTCTGGGGGATTTACAGGCTTTGAAATCGGCTGTCAAACCGTCACTGTGCAACATGGAGCTGTGAAAAAAATGTGCCAGGAGAGTCACCCGAGTCTCCAGAGATAAGAATTCACTCAAGGCAGAGGGAAGATGAATTTGGGACCGGCAAAACTTTGACAAGTAAGCGTGTAAAAATATATGGTTGAATGTGTGTGACTAGAACATCAGTATTTCATTTTCTACAGCCCTTCTGTAGCGCAGGACAGTTTCGCCGGAGGAATGTAGAATGTGTACAAACAGAACGCCAAACACGACAGGATATGATCCTTACAGGCTCACATCTGCACTTCAAAACCAAATGTCTTTCATATTTAGGGGAACTTGGGCCGTGTGGCGAATGGAAACACAGGCTGGATGAGAATATGTGGATAACTTAGTCAACTTAACTTTCTAGAGTGTATGTATCACATCAAGTGTTTTCAGTATTGCAATAGGTCAACACAAAGAGAAAAAAAAACTTTTTTTCACAGACTTACATCATACAGTTGTTGTTATTGTCTGTGGAAATGTGCTGCTTATTATGCAAACATTAAGGTTTATGTTTAAATTTATAAAGCTTTTTTTAAAGAGAGTGAAGAGTATATTTTCCCAATAACGGCAAAAAATAATCCATAAACGAAGTTGGCGACAAATTTCACGGGGAAGAAAGGTCCATTGTCTATTGTCAATAGGGATGAAACTATTGAAAATAGACTATTTTTTTTGGTATATGTGGCAAATCTTTGTGACCAATTGATTCTGTTGTAGAATCTGTGTGGGGAAATAATTTGCCCTGATCACATGGATTGCTAATAATATTTTTAACTGACATATTAACACATTTCCACTTAACTGTATTTTATATATATATATATATATATATATATATATATATATATATATATATATATATATATATATATATATATATATATATATATATATATATATATATATATATATATATATATATATATCAGGTCTAATGATAAATGGTCAGATAAATGGTATATATATCAGGTTTATCCCGTTTCTTTTCCACCGGCTGTGGAGGTGAAGACCACATGTCCCAAGATTCTGCGCTCAAACTTGGCGTCATCAAACTACGCCTTTGTTTTGAATAGGCGACCTCTAGCGGATGTAAAAGTTACATAGTGCACCTTTAAATGACCTAATCTCTCAAAGCACATTACATTATAATAATAATGAACGTTAACGACTTACAGAGCCTGACTGCTGCAGATTCATTTTGGCTTTGATAGTGTTGACATAGAAATGCATAAATCCCAGTCTGAGGATGTGAACAGCTGATGTGTGATGTCTTCGCGAGCAGGGTGTGAGGAGCTATGGATAACATATGTTGGCAGGCAAGTAGGACACCCTATCATTGCATTTGGAACAAATGTACTGATTGGATTAAAGGTCCCATGGCATGAAATTTTCATTTTATGAGGTTTTTCAACATTAATATGAGTTCCCCTAGCCTGAATATTGTCCCCAAGTGGATAGAAATGTTGATCGGTGTAAAACCGAGTTGTGGCTGTCTTTCTCTGCCTTTGAGAAAATGACAGGCCAGACTAGCCAATCCTGAAGTCTCCTGGTTTGACGTCCAAGCAGGCACGGTTTCCTCCCTTTCCTCCGCCCAGAGAATCTGGCACGCCCATGCAAACGCTCGTCGAGAGATCATTGCATCATTGCTTGTGAACGAGTGAACGCTGGCAGTTTCTCAGTGTTTGGATGTACAAATGAAAACAGAAGTCTTTTTTCAGTTCCTTCTGATCTGTGATCAGTGATTTCTGATGTGTAGCTAATTATTTATTATTCGTGCACACAATGCGGCTTCTCTCTCTCCAGACAGAACGGTGTTTT